>NW_017096109.1:0-224985 GCF_001412225.1 Nicrophorus vespilloides | reverse complement strand
TTTCTCCAACCCATTCCAACTCTCGTCCCTCCAGTATGATTGGGACGTAGACTGGAGAACTTCGTGAAAAAAGAACGCACCTTGTTTTTTCCATTGTCAAAGATAAGTTTTTATTTTTCAGGAAACTGAGTAGATTCTTTAGGCATCTTTCCACCTTAGTAACCAGATTATATATGTTAGCTCCGCTCCCGTAGATAACAATGTCATCTGCGTAGACCAACATGTCTACGCCGTCCACCAACGTAACATCAATATCACTAATAAATAAGTTAAAGAGCAACGGACTCAGGGGGCTTCCCTGTGGAAGTCCAATAAAATATTTTCTAGTGATTCGGTTAGGGCCTGCCACCGATATTGACCTTTCTCTACAAAGGGACATCAGACAATTTATGAGGTGATGGAAGACTTTTACAAATTAAAACATTTTTTAAAATATCCATTGATACATTGTCATATGCTGACTTAATATCTATAAAACAAGCCACCATATGGTGACTGTGCAAAAGCACTATAAATATCCGCTAGTATCGTTGCTATATTATCCTGAGCCCTACGACCTCTTCGAAAGCCTGGTTTTTTTATTATCGACTCAAATGTTTTTTTCAAGCATGAGGATAGAGCAATCGGTCGGTAACTGGCCGATAGGGAGCTTGGTGCTCCTGGCTTTAAAATAGGACGAATCGTAATTTCCTTCCAAACACTTGGGATGGCAACACCATTTAAAAATTAGTTGTAATAAATTATTAAAATTTTCTTATAACTTAGTGGGAGCGCCCTGATCATTGGGTACGAAATGTAATCCGCACCCACCGCCGTGTCTCTAGCTTTCATAAGCACTGCCTCCAATTCTGCAAGTGATATGTTGTCCACCAGATGGTAATATGAAACAATACCCTCTGAGGGGGTCACGCTCTGAAGCGATTGAACATAATCTGGAGCCAGGTTGCACAGAAACTCCTCAGTCCACTCTGAGTATCTCGGTTATATTTACGTGATTCAAATTTAATTTCTAATTCCAAAATTTTTAATTAGATGAAATAATTTTAATTTTAATCCTTTCAACCAAACTCTTTACACCTAATTGAAACTATTTATTAGAAAAAAAAATATATTTCTTAACTAATTCATAATTCCATTATAAACTATATTATTAACTAAACAGTTTTAGAATTAGGTCAATAAATATTTTTTTATGTATTTGATTCGAACAATCAATATATCAATTCGCGATTGATAATTAATGATTAAATAATGACATTCACAACCTCGTGATAATATAAGTTTCCATTAACATTAAACATCGATCTATATACACACGTAAAAGTTTGCAAAAACTTATTTCTATGCCGCAAAAGCTGAAACGGTAGGAGAAGGCAGTGTGCGAGAAAAAAGTGAAAGATGACGCACAAATGAAAAAATTCCTATTTTGGATTCTTTTTCCGCGTTCGGAAAAATTTTCAGTCAATAAAAAAATAGTGTTTTAATAATAATAGTAATAAAAGCTCTTAGTAACAATAACCTTAATAGTATATAAATGTATGTATATATAGGAAGTTTTCTTTGTATGTATTTCTCAGGGATGTTTGCTGAAGATTTCCTTGTTATATATTAGTATATGGCAATTTGGTTGTTCAGAGTGGTTGAATATCGAAGTCGAGGTCATTACTGATAGCCGAGTTGTCGTCGGCTATCAGGTACTCCTATAAAATTGCGAATTTCTGTTTATGTTTTCTCAGGTGGGTGGTGAGATAGGAATTCGTTGCGAATGCTTTGTCGCAGACAGCGCAAACAAACGGTTTCTCTCCGGTATGCTTTCTCATGTGCACGTTGAGCGATGAAGTCTGCGTAAAGTTCTTGTTGCAAACATTGCAGGTGAAGGGTTTCTCACCGGTGTGAGTTCGTATGTGCTTTTCTAGGTAGGTGGCGCGCGTGAAGGTACGATCGCACATGTTGCAGGATAAAAGATTTTCCCCTGTATGCATACGAATGTGCTCCTGGAGATATCCTGCAGTGGAGAACTTTTTGTTGCAGGTGGGACATGCAAACCTCTCCCCCGTGTGCTTCACCATGTGTATCTGTAACTCCGAAGCGTAGTTGTACACCTTCTCGCAGTATTCGCACTTGTACGGCTGTTTCCCAGTATGCTCCCTCGTGTGAACTGTGAGCTGCGAGGAATGCGAGAATTCCTGCCCGCACTGCTTACAGGAAAACTTCTCCCCAGTGTGCTTCTTCATGTGCACGGTGAGATGCGAGGATTGCGTAAAGGATTTATCGCACATGTTGCACGCCCAAGGCCGATCACCTGTGTGCACCTTCATGTGTGAGTTGAGGATGTATCCGCTAGTGAACTTCTTTTCGCAGTATGAACAAGGGAACGGTTTCTCTCCGGTGTGAGACCGCATGTGCACCTGCAAATCCGAAGCCTTGATGTACTTCTTGTCGCAGTACGTACAGGCGTACGGTTTCTCTCCAGTATGAATTCTCATATGAACAGTCAGCTCTGCAGTTATCGTGAATCTTTTCTGACACACCGAACACTGGAAGGGTTTTTCACCGGTGTGCCTTCTGATGTGCTCCCTCAAATGCGACGTGTGGTAGAACTTCTTCTCGCAGTACTTGCACTCGAATGGTTTCTCTCCGGTATGCGTCCGCATGTGGATCTTTAGATTAGCCGTCTTTGCGTACTTTTTCCCACAAAGTTCGCACATATGCTTGTAGGATTCCTCCACGACGATCTCCGTCTTGGTCTGCTGCGCATCCAACTTAGCGGCAGCCGGTGTTAGTGGTGGATACTGTGGTAAAGGGTACGTCTGCGTCTTCACCGTTCTACAAGCAATCACCGCTCTCGGAACGGTGTTGAACTTCATGAAACTAGAGAGACTCGAAACTGGAGACGGTACCATCTCATTGTCCATTGGTAATGAATCGTCCAAATAATTGGTCAGGAAGTCTTGACTAGATGTTTCGAGCTTATCAGTATCCAATTGGGGATCCACTTCAGCATATTGTATAGTCGGAGTTATTTCAGAAACCTAAAGACACAAGCATCTGTTAGAAATATTTTTTTATAGAAAGCAAATTAGTTGGAAAATCCAAGTGGATTTTAATCTACATTTTATAAGAATAAACATACCAATATCAACAAATCCTAATGAAAATTTCAAAATATTCAAATATTTTTAACAAAAATTAATTATATTTTTTTTATATTTATTAATTAAATATATACGATTTAAATAGCATAATTCATTTCTGCACTAAACTACTTATAGATTGTTTATTTAAAATTGTTTTATTTTATTATGATATTATTGAGAAATTTTCAACAATTTTATTTTTCAATCAAAAAAATGTTTAAATGTACTTCAGTTAAAATTTGCACCTGAGAAGCAAGCAAGGAATTCAATACATTTAACTATTCTAATAACAAATATTGAAAATTGTATCTAATTTCATGCTATTTTGTAAATTATTCAAATTTGAATTGATCTGCTGAATTTGAATAATTAATATAATAATCTACAAACCGGTATGTATGATTGCATACTAATTTCAGAAATTTTATTGTCAGCCATCAGACATTGCTGCAGAGTGCTTTCAGATTCCAAACACTGAATCTTAAAATTGTAGGCAATCCTCAGCTTCTCCAAGCAATAATCACATATCAAGCTGGAGAAGCCTTCCTTGATCCATGCCTAAAAATAACACATCATAAATAGTAAAGATTTAGGTTGACTTATAGCACCCGCAAACAACTTACAACTTCAGCAACACAAGTGGTTAGTTTATCGCAGAGCTTGATTGTATCATTGTCTAGCAGGCAGGTTGACGTGAGTGTGCATTCAGCCCTGAGACAGGCCCTGCAGCACTCCGTCAAGTTAAATGGATTGCTCAGTTCAGACTGCATGCTGCCTCTTTTTTAAATCAGAGACAGGATCCTCTAACACTTCTAGCTCAATAAGCCAGTGCCAGCCGTGCAATGTTTTGTTTTCGCTTTGACAGCCAGACGTCAAATAGGTATACTTTGGTAGTAGGGGGAAATGACACTTTCACCAACCGTTAAAGAATAAATAAGTATAGAAAATATTCAAACATTTTGCAGTCTAATATATAGATTTGAATTATTCTTTCGTTTACATTTAAAAATATAGTTGGTTAATTCGTAAAATTGTTTTTTTTATTATCACAAATTTTAAAATTAATTATATTTAATTTAAATTTAAATAAATGAATCGAAATTGTTGCAGATGTAACATTTGATAAATAATACAATAAAAATAAATCTTATTATGAACATTTGTTTATGCACGATAGGTTCAAAACTTATTTGTATAATTGATTAATGGTTTCTAAGCAACTGCAATTAGTCTTAATTACGCCATCTGTTGCAACGGGAACGCGCGCGTGTAGTGGCAGTGTTTACATAAGATTACCGGAGTCTTTTGGAAGGTATGAAACTTGCATTAGCACCTGTTTAAAACGCTTCAATTCTCCTACAATTTTGTCACTAATTGCGAATGCATAATCGCAGTTAGAATTGTTTGAAAAATCTCTCCGTTTTGTTTATAATTCTAGGTTATATCATACACGTCATACGCACGCTTTTTAACCAATAACAAATATTTTAATGAGATTACCAATAATGCGCGGTTCGATGTATGTTGCTCCATCTAGAGGCAAATAGTTAGAAACTACAACTGATAAATAATAATTATTGAATCTATATGAATTATAGTAGAAATAATATCGAGAGCATAATATTCAAGAGGTTTTTGTTAATAAATTATCAAGCATTATTAGTTTGCAAACTAATTTAATTTTGTTTAAATTACCTTAGAAAATAATTTAAGTTTATTGAACATAAATACAAAGTACTGTAAATGGGTTGAATGGATTTGTCATCAGTCATTACATATTACATATTAAGGATAATAGCTTTAGTTTGGATTTGTAAATACAGATAATTTGATATTATGGGCAATGAAGTTGCCTATATTAATCATTTCCAATGTTTAATGTCGGTATTATGAATTATATAGAGACAAATAACATAATTTCTGATTATTTTATAATATATTATTATTTAATCTATTTGCAAAATTAGATTTTTCGTTTGTATCTCAAAAAGTTTTCTATTCCAGGATTTTCAAGTTTATTGTAGATTTTGTTTTAAATCTATTTTAATAACTTTAAATATAGTAAAATTACAATCTTTATATGTGAAGGACCAATTAATTATTATTTATAAAGGGTATAAATAATGTTTGCTTATTAAGTTGTCTATATTATTATATAGTAATTTGTTTAATAAATATTTGGAAAATTGATTTTAATATTATTTACTTTTTATAATAATAATGAGAAATATAATTAGTATTATTATTATGGATAATATATTGTTATAAATAATTTGGAAAGTTTGTTTTAATATAGATATATTTGTTAAAATAATTTGAGAAAGATTAAAAGAATAATTTTCAATAATTGGTTATAAACTGTTCATTGTTAGTAACTATTTTTGTATATGAAGATCGTTTTAAATAGAGGAGTTAAATGATTTGCCTATATGAAAGCTGCATTTTAAAATTGGTAACAATTATTATTCATAATTTCCAATATATTCAACATTCAAGTAATTATTAATACGTTTCTATATAGATGTATATAATTAATGTTGTTATTGTGTTGTAATTCGGCTCAAAGTTTCAAAGTGCATGTTTGTTTCCTTTAATTGCAGTTTGTAAGATGTCTCAATACGAGGGCCAGCAGGAATATTGGAATCCGAATCAGGGATTCCAGCAGGGACAGGCGGATAGCAGTTACAACTTCGAAATGCCTGTTCAGCAAGAGTTCGGCCAGGAACTGTAAGTGCCCACTTACACTAATTGCTGCTGCTTAGCGAACCTGCATCGACGATATTAACGAAATGCACAAACACAGAACCCACCCTCCGCAATTGCTAGTACACTAACATTTCAAACTGAACTTAAGTCAAGGGGATACACAATAAAATTTGTAGAGTATAGATTGATCGATTGCTAAATCTAATAATACAAAAGTTTTATTTTATATTAAGTACTAAATCTACAAGTAAAATGAGATGTTGTAATGGATTTTGCACATCAATTCAATATTTATCATCTATATCAGAGGTTCCCAATCTTTTTTGTGTCGTAGACCCCTTGCCATGTTTTTCGGTTTTGGGTAGACCGCCTACTTACCTGATATTGATTTTTTGTAAATTAATAATCTTATAGGTTTTCCAATCGTGTTAATATTACTAATGTAGCAAAGCATTTACAGATTTTACATTTGGAATATAGATATTTCTCGTATCTGAACTAATGAATAAGTGGTAATGAAATGTGTGTAAATTGAATCTGAGAACACTTTTAATTTAGGAGATTAAACAGTATATATTTTAAGTTAATCCAGGGAAATAATAATGATGATTCAGAGATGGTTTAATCGTGATGCTAATAATGTAGGTGGGTAAACCCATCAAGCTGTTCTGGATATTAAGAAAGTTTTATCATTACGCCTCAACTTTTAATTTTATAGTAGTAATTAAGTCGCCGTAATGTATGGGATTATTTCTCGTTTGCAGGAGTTTCCAGTCGTTCGAAGGCGGCGCCGAGAATGCCGCGACTGCTGCTACCTCCTCCTTCTCCGCGGAAGGAGTCAACATCTATGGAGCTAATCCCTATCTGAACCCCACGTCTCACTACGATGCAGGAAACATGATGACGCCCAACGACCAGGAGAGCTTCGTCGCAGGAGACGACGAGTTCGCGGATGAACCTCCGCTCCTCGAAGGTCTGTGAAATTCTGCTGTAAATCTGGTTCCCATCAGATGCACATCTCTCGGGTCTGTTGCCTCTTATCCCATTTTCAGCACTCGCCGGACCGGATTTACAACTAACAAAACAAACCATTTAACGTTTGACCTTAATCTTCTTTAAAGCCCGCCCTCCGCAGAAGTTGGTGCTATCACGATTCAAACACCCCACCACCCCCACATCCAAACCCTCGCGCCCTGCGAAATACTACCCTCTTCTCTCTCGGAGCCCAGTTTCCAATTGAAATCACCATCGCCAGACCCAGATTTATACGCCTCCCTTCCAAATCTGAATTAAAGTATTAAAACTTTCAATGACAGCAGGAAGAGATACAGAAAATAAAACACTATTTTTTTATTTTTATCTTCCGTCGTTGACCAAATAAAGTCCACGACTTTTATCTTTTTACTATGTCAAAGGTTACTATGTAGACATTCATTATGTCATTAAGACATTCAGTAGTCATTCATTATATTTCTATCTTGAGGATGTCACATTTTTCTATAAGGTTTCCAAAAATTCATCTTATTGTAAAAACAAAATTATTAGACTTTCTATGGAATAGTCAGAATGCTGAATGTATAATATTGTTTACATTTTAGTTCTTAAAACATTACGATCTATCTGCTTTTGGAATGCAATTTACACAATATCTACTTTTAATATTGTTACTAATTGAACGTGTCATATTAATTAATCATTGATGTAAATTTTCTATTAATTACAAAATCGTGTCACATATTCATACGAAAATTGATCGGCTCGATAATATATTTATTATATAAAATATAATGATAAGTCATTACCCTTAGTCAGGGTAAATTTCCGTAGTACGATTCACTGAATAATTGTAACGTGTTATTTACAACATGCCCGAGCAGGGGACCTTCAGTTGCTGGTTAATTAGTTGCTCGCTAGGTGCAAGTTGAAGTTGCACCTAGCGAGCAAGTTGAAGTTACACACGAAACCCTTCCATACCAACCTTAAAAACAAAAACAAAAAATAACTACATATATATATATAATATATATATATAAAAAGATAATTTAAATTTAAAATGTTTTTATTTGCGAATATTATCCTCTTAGCACATTGCATAGATTATCCTCATTTGCTCGTGTGTACTCCCTCCTCGTAGATGGTTCACAATTACTCGTCTATGATCTCCAATCTAACATTAATTGAATTGTACTTAGACACACGCGTATATAAAGAATATTTGTGGAAATGTTACTTACTTGCTTGTGTTTACTAGTGTTCTCCACAAAAGCGAAATAGAAATACTCGAAATGTGACAATAGAAAAGTTTTTAAAGTTTTATTAACGCAAAGTAAACATTTGAAACGGTTACGATGGTTACGAAGGTTCCGACTACAACCGATTTCGTACGAAAAATCTTCTTCTCTCTCAGGCATTGTAAACGTCCCATACCAACTGATTTATCGTAAAAAAAAAAGATTACAATTTTGCCGTATCCCGTGAACCCCCCCTGTGCCCGAGCACCACTCAACAGTTTATTAAACAAGTCGTTTCCATGACAATTCAAGGTTAGGGGTGGTAATAAGATACTAAAATCCTATTTTTCCTATCGATTTTTGTTTCTCTTTGCTCTACATTATAATCGCAGTCCGAAGACGACTTTCCCGTCGTAATTACATCGGTAAAATATTAATTCGATGTGAAAAATCTGATCGATGTGCATTTGAAATGTTAATGCGACCGCTGGATGTAATTAGTCCTTGGAATAACGAAGGCGCAGTAACCGTCAATAATAAATCGACTCCATTGATGGCGAGGATCGAATTTTGTCGAAATATCCAACGTCTAGACTCGATACTATTACAAATTCCATTTGTTTCAGAATTGGGAATCAATCCGGACTTCATCATGCAAAAGGTAAGTGCAATTACAAGTATCTATCTCTCTATTTTTACGTGGAAACAATGATGCAGGTGAAGTAAATCAGGTTTGAAGCTTAAAATATGATTACTGTTTGTTTTGGTCCAAATGGTACGGGATTGGATTTTTGGGAGAGGAGTTCCTTACAATATAATTTTGCACAAATGAAAGTGCACGTGCATGAATGTAAATGGAAATTTCTGCGACGACGGTGGTGGATTTCCAATAAGATGAATTTTTGGAAACCTTATAGAAAAATATGACATCTTCAAGATAGAAATATTATGATTGTGTTCAAAGTTTGTTGTACAAATTTTCCCATAGGTTAATAGGTACAGATACAGATTCAGAGGAGGTAATGTTTTGAGGATACATATGTTTTACACGAGGATCGGACGAGAAGTAAATGTATATTTGTCGAGAATCCGGGAACCTTGAATTCTTAATTTCCTTGACTACAATAAGTTTATTATTTTTAAAATAATTTCCATCTATAATCGCAAATTAATTTATAATTTGTAGTACATATTTATTATGTAAATAATATTGAGAAATAATATAATATAATATAAATGTATTTTTTTTATAAATGATGCATGGAATTAAATTGAATTTCTTTGGTTATTTTTTTTTTGTAAATGTTGGGAACGCATCGAATATATTTGTGGGAATAAGACAAATAGTCTCATTTAGTATGCAAATATCATAAATATATATCTAAGAGATATATATTTATGTTGCAATTTCAATGTCGGCCCAAGAAATCCACATTTCGATTGGGAGAATTCGATGTTACACGAAAAGTATGTGTGAGTGTGTGTGTTTCAGAATCGAAGATTGATGCAGAAACTGTAACGGTTTCGACTTTCCGATGGCGTTCTAATTCGGGTCGTGTCTGCGCGATTAATTATCCCTGTTTTCCCTCCTCCGATTCATCATAAATTATGACCACCGAAAAGGCGATTTTAAATGGATCCGGAGAGAGAAAATAGTGAGATTCACCCCATTCCACTCGGTTCGTCTCGCCGTCGGCGCAAATGGCTTTTGTGTTTGTTGATAAATTGAAGGATCACCGGTTGATTTATCGGGAATTTAAATGGTTTTCATTTCTTCAACAATCCGGTAAACTTTAATTTATATGTAGGAGACGGAGATGGAGGCGGCAAACGCGGATTTAATAAATGGCAATGGGAAATAGAAGCCGTGGGTTTCATTTGAAACGGTCGAAGGAGGAGAAGAAGATGTGAAGGAAGGTAGGAAGAAGTATTTGAGAAGGAGATGAAGGATGGATGGAAAAAAAAACATCGGATGGAAATATGATGGAAGGACGACTTGATCCGTGGACGGGCCATTAAATAAGCAAGGAATCAAGGGAGAATTATGAAATATAATTACTGCCTGTGCAGAAGATTATCATATCCATTAAATATTCTGGCCTAGTTGCGAGGTCTCTCGACGGATACAAGCGCGAGGATACACTACTCCGAAGCCTGGCGAAGATGAATTTATATTACTTAGTAATTAAATTGAGAAACACGAAGAAGGGAGAGTGCAAAAAAAGATGAAAAATTAGAAGCATATTCCATTATTCAAAACCGCTAAGAGTTTCCATTCGAAACTTCAGCAAATCACGTGCACCTCATTATTTTCTTACATACACACAGAGAAACTAATTTTCCATTACTATACACTGAATTTGAAATAGGAAACAGTAATGTAACAATGAACAATTAGCAAATATAAAATTTCATTGATTAAAAAAGAAAAAAAAAACAGTAATGTAATCATGTTTGATATAATTAATCAGCAAATATGTTTTCTGTGTACAAGATATAAGGAAATATGTTATATATTTACAAAAAAATGATAATGAAAATGATTTGTAAGTGACTTTACTTTTGCAATTTGTCAAGAATTCTAAACGATAAAAAAAACTGTCACCAGCACCGAGTCAAATCCATCAATTGAAATTCAATTTCGAGTTAAGTGGCTGCGGTCCGGGTAGGCCCTGAAAGAGAGGAAGTTTTGACGTGTTCACCTTTCTTTCACGTTCCTTTTTTGTCCTCACTTTCCCAATCTCGCTATGTTTTCGCTGTGTGCCTTCAGCAAGTTTGGGACCGCTTGATTCGAAAGTCGTTTTCCCTTCATTATGGATCGATACCAAATTAATTACCTAATTTCGTATTCCCTTGAAGTCGCCGCAAGTAAAATGGGTTCTGGCGAAGGCGAGATGAAGAAAGAACTGAAGAAGAGGCTGAGAAATAAAGCAAAGAGATGTATAATTGCTTAATTTAGCTGCGATGTGAAATATTACTAGTTTTAAATTTTATTTATTTTTTATTTTTTTCTTGGTTGATTTGAAGTTCGGATAGGCAAATGTGGACGTTCTTGCATTGATCGGCGGAATCTCAACGGCGTTTATTAATTCATGGAGGGAAAACTGTTTAAATTTTTAATGACTTTCAGTCTGATAAAGGTTAATCAAATGTCCTGTGTAAAGGAGAGGAGGTGTGTTTTCTGTGCTTCGGATCCAATTAGCCGCGCTTTTCTAACACGCCGCGTCGCCCAACGGTGAGCGTTAATCCTCGTTTTTTTGCATTTTTTTTATTTAGTATTTCCTTTTACGAATGTTCGGATTATAATTTCTACATTTTCAATTTTTATAATATTATATTTTTTTATGTCGTATAATTTTATTCACAATCTGTTCATCGAGTAAATTTAAGATCGCGGTTGACATTCAATTGATTCAATGGATAATCTTTCCCGGTTATAGTTACCATTATGATGATTTGATTTTTTTTTTAAATTTGTAGGTTTTCTGTCGTCTTGTAGGTTAGCTTCAGTAGTATATTGATGCTCTGCGATTCCACTATTTCCTTTGACTGTGAATCAGCTGCTATCCTTAACACTGTTATTGTCCATCGATTTGGCTGAAGGTCCATAGCTGAACCTCATTCATTTGACTGTCCATCTATCCATCCTTAACCAGGATTCGAACCGGCGCCCACAAAATCGTGGGTAGGGCGATTTAACCATTCGGCTATTAGTCGCTCTTATAATATAATATATGTAGAAGTGTTTTTTGGTAATTATAGACGTGCTCTGGTTGCTAATGAAGTTTAGTAATGTTTTATTTATTAAATTTATGTAATGTGACATGTTTAGGATCGTTTTGAAGTGAATTACGAATGCTTTAATAGTTCAGCGTTAATTAAAATGGACTGAAATCAGATAGCGCGAATAGAAATCATTTTGGCTCAGCTATAAAAATGTGGATCCGCGATGATTTACGCGCGAAAAGGGGTAAAGGTGAAAACCATCCGACAATTTGTCCGGCGCCATAAAATTAACGTTATATTCGTTATAAATCTCGCGGTGGCCCTTCGGTCACCTGAGCTCTCGGATACCCCGAAAACCGACCTTTATGTCTCCCCCAGTGCAAGTATTAGGTGGCCCCATAAAATTGATTAAATAATAAACTTTGCACATTCGCCACTCGCCGCCCCCATCCACAGTCGGACTTATTTACGAAACGGCCGCAAATTGAATACGCCCCTTTTCGCCACCTACGTGATTCTCCATTCGAAGCAATTATTTACCGCGATGAACATCTTAAGGACTCGACTCTGTTTATGTTAAGACCTGGATGAGTAGTGTAAATCCTTGCGAGATTAATGGCCCCGGCGCATTCGCCGAGAAAGTCAACAAGCAAATATCCACAGTTCGCTACTGCTCAAACTCAATAAATTTCTATTATTCTTTGCCTGAAGTTAATGTAAATTGAATTCAGTTGATGGTTTGCTAAAAAAAATCAATAGTCAATTTGTAACTCAATATTTTCAAAATGTAAAACTATTAAGATCCTAATTTAGTAAATTGATCCTTTAAGTAAAAATACAACAATATATTCAATATTGGTTGGGTTTTTAACAAAATAATAAAAAATAGATTTTGTACAATTTGTATTTGTATGAAAATTTTCCTTAATAATTTCTATAATCGAGTTTTGAATATGTAAGCTTAATTCCTGAATGGTCCATGTTATGAAAAATATCTGTGGTCATGAATGCGGTAAGCACTTTAGGGCTACAATTCCCGATTATTGTTATTTCTCGTGTGCGGCTCGATTAACCGTAAAGGTCACTAAAATAAAACTACATTCATATTAAACGTATCCAATGGGCAAGGATATGTTAGATAATATGAAGAAGGAAACAAAAAGTGACAGGGTTTTGCGAATTGCTCCCCGGGGCTAGGTTGAGGCAAGAAGGCCTTCTCGATGCTCTACGTTCGATGGATAAATGTGTGCGTTAGTACGTTGAAAAGAGAAAGAATGAGCGAATTCCGGGAGGAACGAAGGAAGAGACCAGAGTTTTGTTCTTGTTATTTTTTTCTCTTGCTTTGTTATAGAAAAATAGCGTGTGAGAAATGTGCCGCAGGAAATAATTTCTGGCAGCTGGCGTTCAGGAAATTGGCGAGACGAGGAGAGCGCGCACAGTAATGAAATAAATAGTTAAAATACCGCTTTGCCAAATGGCCGAATGCTCGCGCAAATTACGCCTTTCGGCTTAATGCGAAATACCTACACTTATCATTATTTTATTGAGATGAGAGATGTAAGCCAGTATTATTTCTAACTCGTGTAAACTTTACCAGGAAAACCGTTAATACTTTAATATAATAAAAAAGAAATGCAGCATTATTACTGTATTTAATTGCAAATTCTTCAAGATATTAAATTAATCACATATTATATTATTTAAAATCAATTATCAATAAATAATTTGTAATTGATAAGATGCAAAAGATCTATGAAATTTGTTGAAAACTTATTGTAAAAATTGATTTATTTACAATGTGTTAATTTTTAGCATAATGATATATAAATACGCTAATAATATGTATATGAGTTGTAAAAAATTAACATGCTATTAATATTTGGATCATTTTTTTCCTTTAATTTAGCAAAACCGGACAGAACTTATGTTAACACCCAACATTATATAGGTTAAAAATAGTCAAAATTTCATTGTTTTCCAAGTTATATACGTTATTTACGTTACTTTTTTGTTTGTTTGAGGCTAATCAGGCGGAAAAAGCCTGGTGCAAATATTGGCTTGGAATTTAACCGCGGGCTTCTAGATTGGATGGATGGGGATGATTAAAATTATTTCAGCTCTTCGGGAAAATATTGACTGTTGACTTTCGAAGCGGCAGATTGCAGTGATCGTCGCGTGCGGAGACTTTAATGAAAATACATGCTTCGTGTGTGTCTGAGAGAGAGATGTGTTTGATTTAAGGTTTCGCTAAGTGTCGAAGGCAATATTTAATACAGAATATCGGCCACTTTGCTAACGTAAATACACGGATGAGGAGATGATGAACCGTAAATGTTTAATTTGGGTTTTGCTCGATTATCATTCACGGCGGCAACGGATAATGCCGGTTGATCTCGTCCTCCATTTCCTCTCCCCCTGAGTAGATTAGTATACGTCTAGGTGTTGCGGAAGAGGCGACATCTGTTTGTTCTCTCTGTACTTTCCACAGTCCACTTAATCACACACGCGCATGCAGCTCATCAACTATTACTACACCTAGGACGGACCTGCACATGATATTCTAACAACAATTGTGTTATTATTAATCACTTCTAGGTGGAGGTGACTAAAGCTTAAAATATTAATCAATTTTGCGGGCGACGTCCATTCCGTGCCATAACCATTTAACTTGTCAAAATGATAACGACTGGTGCTGCTGCTGGTACACTTCCTGAAGTAATTACTTCTACTGCGCCATTACATTTTCGTGCAGCGCACCGGCATTACTACATTATTATAATAAAAACCTTATTAATTATATTGCGTTGCATGGAAAACACGGCTAAATCCACGGAGAATGCACCACTTCCACACCGAAAACCACCCACATCTTCCATGACCGACAATAATCAAATGCTTTTATTATCTGTATTATTTCTGAAATAAACAAATCACGATTCAGTGATATATTTTTTCATTCAAATTCTATATAATTATTAGCAATTAACATGTACAAATCGATTTATTATTATAGTAATAGAAATTCTCATTAAATATTAATCATAACAGGAATTTGACATGAAATAAAAAAATATTAATTATCAATTATTATATTATTAGAAAGGTCGACACGAATTAATTAATCAAATTTAGTAAAACATAGTGATGTAACCGAATTAAAAATGTACGTTTTTATTTAATAAAAATAATTTTACATATTCGATTTTAAGTTATGTTAAGTGATGTATAAATTATTTATCATTAAAATATCATATTATACTACAATTATATGTAAGAATTTATGGAATATTAATAATTAAATTCAAATTGTGGATGCATCGTATTTTAATGTATTTTCAAAATTACTGTTAGTTTCATTATCAAATTTGAATAAATAATTTGTCGATTTAATATCAAGAATTGCTTTTTAGGAAGTATTATGCTTAGTTTTATTACGAATAATTTAAATACATTTTATAAATTTTAATGAAACTAATCAATGAGGTGAATAAAATGATGTTAGGAGTTCCTCGAGGCATTATATTTTTAACTTTAAATGAATTGATTTTTCTTTTTCCCAGTATTTTTCATTCGAGAGAAAAGAGGTTATGAACCATTACAAAGAAAGCTTTGGATTGGAGTATAAAACTGCTTTACTGGTCGTCGATGGCTGGTTTTACGCGTCCTTTTTATTACGTAAGATAGTTGGCTTAAAACGCGGGATTATGTTGCAGTTCTGAGCGCGAAATAGGTTGAACACGTGTACGCATTACTTTGATGAGTTTTCGGTTTACCGTTGCACTTCCTCGAATTCGCTCGAATCGTCACTACCCGAGGGATTATAAATGCTCGATGGATTTGTTAATGCTGCGCATTAAAAGATTTATTTAATAAATGAAAAATAAAATAAAAATAAAAGAAAAAAATGTGCATTTCTCGCGTCTGCGAGAATTGATGTAATTAGATGTTGTTGCAGGTGCTGCGGCAACATGTAGGTAGTAGCATAAAGCCATAATCAGAGCCTAAAATGAAGGCACGAACGTCATTACTCGGTATAAAAGTCTGGGCTACATCCTAGTTTTCCGCTTACCTGGTTTCTTCATTCAATTACACGCGGAAGGGGGCTGATATAAAAGTTTAGTTGGTGCTGGCTGCGCTGTGCGAAGGGACGAGGAGGAAGAAGAGGGATGGAAATATGCGGATCGGGCGGCGGAAGAATCGAGGTGGAGCGAAACCCGGGTGCTACGAGGGTACAAAATTCAATTTTATCACACGGGCGTAAAGTTTCTGGCGATGAGAGAAAAATATGAAGAGCGTAGAGACGGTGGCAGCAGCAACGTCGACACGTCTAAATGAAAATTACTACACAAAAGGTATAAATGCATATTTATTAGGCGCCCTTATGTTTTTGCGGAGAGCTGCGGCGGCGGGGGGAATGGAGGCAGCACTTTTTTTCAGCACTCTCGAAAACAATTGGTCGAGGGTCCGGCTTTTGTGCGCGCCCGAAAACTTTTAGCAGTCTGCATTTTAATTATTTGCATACTACATTCGTACGCGGTACGAAAATTATTCTCAATATACATTAGTCTCACAAAAGAAGATTTCTATGTACCAAATCAGAATAATATAGAATTGTTTATTGATACACCAACAATGCGACTTCCATAAGTGCGGAGTCACTATAGTTCGGTTTTATCATTTAAAAACAAACTAAATTTTAATTGAGAAAAATAAAATTTTATTGTAGCCCTTTGCAGCAGTTAATCTTTTTGTTTTATTATTATTGTTGTCATTTTTATAATGTTTCATTTTGTCTTTTTCGTCAGTTGCTGTAAAGATTATTATTATTATTTTAAAAATAAATTTAAAAAAAATAGTAAATAAAATTATTGTTTATAAATTATTGTTTTTTTTTCTGTATTATCAAATATTAAAACATTTATGTTTTTCAAATACGAAATGTTAAATGCGCATGGTTTTCAGGATTTCAATTAACTCGATTTCACTTTTTATACTTAAAATTATCAGTTAACTTATTAAATTTAAATAATTCAATTGTACACATTTTGCCAATTAATTTGAATCATCAATTTTAAATAAATAAATTAACTATTTTTCTTATGAACAATTTATATTCAAAATAAATAAAATATTAATTAATTTATCGATAGATAGATAGTAATTTCTAAGTGAATAAATTGGAATATAATAAAATAAATAATTTATTAAAACCCGGAATAACACGTGTAAAGCTTTATTTAAACATGAAAATTGTGGATTTGTACTGCCGGGATTCTCATCTATTTAATGCATTTATTTTACTTTGCGCTGTAAATATTTAATGTAAAGTAATAATATTCTAATGGTGAAATTATTGATTTGTATTTACCATTGTCATTCGATGCTGATGGTGTTGTTATTTTTTGGAAGAAAATAAGCGTATTGAAATTTTAGATGAACTGGATGCCAATGTAAATTATAAACGCGCGTGTTTCTCAAAATCAATTATCGGCGGATACAAATTGAATTCGAAAATTGGAGAAGAGTGCGGGACAATTAATTGATAATAATCGAGCGATTATGAATGCATTCATTGGGTTTTATGAATCCCAAAAGGATTCCTCGTTGGAATCGTCGAACGAATCTATACACACACACAGGAAGAGAACGTTCGCGTATTTCTCTCGATCGAAACAATATCAACTGGTTTTATGTGGCGATAAATTGAATCGAAGTGAGTTGGAGAGAATCAGAGATAGATTTTCAAAATGAGAGGGAGAGAGAGTTTAGTATCCTACACAAAATGTGCACGCAACAAAATCATTTATTCCAAATAAATAAATCGCAGCGTAGAGCGCAGTTTACGTATGTCCATGCAGAATAGTAAATTAATAAACATATTGGGCAGAAATGGTAAACGCGCTTCGATAATTCACATCTATTCATACGTGTACTCATACACACATACAAAACAGAAACAAAAGCAAATATGAGCATAAACACACACACACGCACGCACGCAGCATTTTGTGTGGAGTTGCGTAATGCTACGCGCTCCGGCGCTTCCGCCAATATTGCCGCAATAATCATAATGTATAGTAATAACAATAATGCTGGTTATAGTGCAGCCCGCGACAAAATTTTAAATCTCTCTCTAGCATACATAACAACAAACCGAAACTATAGCAGCAGATTGTTTCATTATTTCGGTTTAGTTCGGGCAACGCGGCGCAGCGGTCGCCGGATTTATTTCAATTGGAAAAAGTAACGCGATCGCAGTTGCATAATTTCGCTGACAGAAATGCCCGAATTTATAATTTCCGCTCGCAGTTGTTTCCCGAGTAATTAAAACATGCAAAAAAATAAATAGTCGAAATTTCGTTGGCAACTTTATGATTTTAGTGAAAAAATGTTTTAATATTAAGTCATTTCCGGTAAAACCGGATATTATTTTTATTTGTTCTATTATTCTCTAATCGTTGCATGTAATCAGATTAAATTAACCACTATTTCATTTATTTAATATTTATAAATAAAACAAAACATTTTGTATAACAAAAACATACAAGGGCTATTCACTATTTTATGAAAAATAAAAATAATTTATATTTCAGTCTAAGACTAATAATTAAATGAATTCAGTTAAATCATCAGTGTCACCTTTGGCACGCGTGTTTTAGGTTTGCCATCAATGGCATAGAGCAAACTTTTCCTGCAACACTTCGTAAATATTAATTTTTTTACGGAACACCTTGTTTGCTTTTTAGGGTAGGTAAATAACACATAATCAATAAAATAAAAAAAGAGAAATAACATGCATTGTTTACTTAGTAATTATATATTTCCTGGTTTTCACGAAACACCTATTAACTTATTAACATCTATTAATAAACATAGTTTGCGAAATCCTGGTATAGAGTCTCTCCTTTTTTATTTCAGCTGTTTATTCTTACGCCACTCGCACCACTCACGAGAAGTGACGTCCCGCATCCATTCGATTGATTGATGCGAATTTCCGATTGAAACGCAAACAGATGAATTATCGACTGGCGTTTAACAAGTCGGCCGGCATAAATAATTTATGCCGCTTCTAGATTTTGATCGGGGTTCGCACGCCGTTCACTTCGAACCCTTTCCATCCTCTCTCTGACCATTACGATTTCATACAACACCTCCTCCAAACCCCTAGGATTGTCATTGTAACTCCAATATTTTTTTTTGCAGTCGTCCGTTATTTATTCAGCCGATCCGTTGTATCCGTTTCCCCTCCCTACTTTCGTAACTCGACAAAAAATGTTGCAAGAAAAAATAAATCGGGATGGATGCATGAGCACGCTGCAGCCCTGCGAGAGTTATCTAGCCGACTGCGGGAATATAAATATGGATCTGTCATATTTCATATCTCCGACTTAATATTCTGGCCGTGATCACTGGCTACAATGCACCAGCAGAAATGCAGACACTAACAGTTCTTCTCTTTATTCATTCTTTTGTTGCTTGCCTTCTTAGTCTGTCCTCTGGTTTTTTTTGTTGTTCTCGACGTGTGCCTCTAGTTTTTACTTGCTCTTTTTATATATTTTCTGCAGTTTTCATTTGTCGAGTTTCAAAAGCATGCCGGCACATAAATATGTATGGCACACGAAGTTTTTATTAAAAAGTTGTTGGATGCTCCTATTCTCGTATGGCCTGCTTATTTTCTGCAAGAAATACTAACCCAGATTCTTGAAAGTTTTCGACTAGGTGGCAAATTATTTATTATACCTCCAAATATTAGCTTTTTCAATAAGGATATTAGTTTTTTTCTTTAGAATCCATTTGTATTTTTAAAATTATGTTGGTTAAAGACAAAAAATTAATTAAGATTATTTGTCGGTTATTCGATTTAATATGCGACCAGCCTTTTTGCTGATGGAAAAAATTTAAAAAATATGTATTTTCCGGTAAAACCGGAAATTATTATTTTTTGTTTTATTAAATTGAGAACGCTTTAATTTAATTACACGTTTGGAGAAGCTTGTAGTATAGTGTTTATTAGAGTAAATCATGGCTAGTTATAATACAGTATGATACATACAGTAAATCAGAGAGCGGGTAATAGTATTTCAGTTTATTTATTTGGATTGAGATATATTACAATGTTAATTATTCAAAGGTGCATGCCTCTGTAAGCCTTAGCTCTTTTGGCATGACGATAGTTACAATTTTAAATAAAAAGAAAAAAAAGGAAGCGTTACATTTTGGTTAAGTTGCGGGTGAGTGTTTGTTTACATAAAAAGTTTTTCATGATTTGGTATGTGATTGAGTGTTTTGTGATGTTTGATTGTGGGGAGAGTGTTGTGTGTGTGAGTTTTTGTTTGCAGATGAAGTGTGTGTAGAAGAGTGTTTGTGAAGGTGGTGTGTATGAGTAGTGTGTGGGTTACTTGGTGATTTTGTGACAATTGAATGCTGGATTGATGGCTTCTGCGAGTGCGGTGAGGATCGGATATTAGAGAGCGGGTACAGATATGTTGCCGCTTATATACCCTAACCAGGTAGAGCTCTTATCAGACCTTCCCGGAATACCAGCTACGGGCTTGAGTGGGGCGCGCCATACCGGGCTTGTAGGTGACGTCATATAAGCGGGCTGGAGTGAGCACCACACACGTAATTAGATTTAATTGATTTTAACATAATTCTGCACATATATTAGCTTTTAATCTTAATTACGTAAATCGTATGTAAGGGCTTCAGGTAAATTTTGCTTATTGGATATATGTAGGTTAATTAGATTTCCATTAAGTTTTATTTTAATTACAATTAAGTTCCAACGATCCATCTCAAAGTGAATTACGTTAAAAGCCTTTTAATTAACGCTTGATGAAGGTAAATATTTGTCACCAGATTTGCTCACCGAATGTCTCCATTTTTTCCTCTTGCTTCTCAGATTTTTTTTTCGTGTCTCGTATGAAATGCAAGGTTTCGCCTAGTTGAATTTTAATAAAACACTTCTATTGGTCGCCTTCGTTGCGCAGGAAAGTTTCATTCCCTCCATCGAGAAAATTATGATTTTGCCGCGGTCTAATTGTCCCGTTTTAATTGAATTTGGCACAAAGTAAATCCACGTTTCAGCTATTTTCTTATACCCGAGTTCCTCATTGCTCTCCTTCTTTTCTCTTTCCCTTCTTTTCCCATTTTTTTTGTGTGTTCTACTTTCTGCTGCTCGTAATAAAAGTTATTAAATAGAATGTAAGAGCTACATGAAACGGTAGAACGGCGGCAGTCGACAACCTGGTATGTAGTGTATATGTCTATTGATTGCATCGAATCCAATTTAAAACATGAAACATCGGCGGATGAAATTCAAAAGAAGCAAAATATAAACGGAAAACAAGTAGTGCACTTCAAATGAATATGTGCTTTTGTTTTTTAGGGATTTCTGTTTTGTACATCCGGATTTGATGAATTTAATTAAATAGATGCTAGAATTCGGTTAAAAAAATCAATTTGTTACTAAACTAAAGTTTATAATATCAATTATATTTCAGAATTTTATGATTTTAGAGCAAACATTTACAATTTTGTTTAAAAATGTATTTTATTTCGAAAATAATTTAATTTATAATTAGTAAAACCATTAGTAGTTTCATTTCTACAAGAAGAAAATAGAGAGGTTATTAACATATTTCAATGTAAATAAATTTTAAAAAATGTATGAAACTATTGGTCTTTGTGTTCTTTCCTGCTGGAATGTTCGCTATATTTCAAATTAAATTGCATTTGGAAAATGCAAGATTCTGGCTTATTAGCGAAGCATTTCGCAATCGGATTATTTACTTCGCATTCTCTGCGTTTTATTGTGGAATCTGCATACGTACGGATGCTGCGAGCATGAAATTCGGTCGGCCGCAATTGCATAATTACGGATATCATTAGTTCCGTTGGAAGAATGTTCTCACGATTCCGTGCATTCATCATAAAATAGGTCCGAGGTCTCGGCCCCGCATCGATCCTCTTCCGATTGTCGTAAATTATTCACGGGCCGTAGTAGTTTGTAGCGCAATCGGATATATAAGTACATCTTCGAAAATGGACAATTATGTGAATATTTCATTGAACCGTTTACGTGCAGCGCTACAAGAAGGCCTTTGTTGCTGTTGCTGTTATCGATCGTAAAATTAAAGGACGATTGATCGACGTTTTTTGTAAAGTTGACCCTATGATTAATTTATTACTGCATTTCAGATCCAATTGGAGCAGGAAAATGTATGAATATAGGAAGGTAATAGAATCAAGTGTACCACATGCCATTGTTGTAGGTCCTCAATTACGATGCTTATTTCTCTCGAACCTACTATGATAGAATTTTGGTTATTGTCTTTTTTTTCGGTATTTCCTCGGGGTCGATACACGATTTTTGCATAACGTGCAATCGCTTATGTCTGCACTGCATACAAATATTCCCCCTTTCACCATTACTGACACGCAACATTATTACATCGTCCGCTGAGAGAGATTGCTCTTGGATCGCAATTCCTTTTAACAATTTCGCTTTTAATAATTTACGTTACGTAAGTGAATGCAGGGCCGCATTTCGGTTTATTACATGACACGATGTTTAACACACGAGCCCGCACATATAGATAGATACCTGAATATTTTAAAGGGCCGCTCAAATAAAATTGCCTTGCACGTATTCATTTGGGGAGATTGGTGTTTCTGTGTTGGTATGTTGTAGAACGATACTATTCTTTGCTTCAGTTAATATTTGCTGTATCAATGAAATATTATATTTAAAAAAAGCAATAGAAAGATAATATTTTTGAAGCCTCTGTTTTATTTTCCAATAGTTTAGAAGAAATGTAAATTGCGATGAAAATAGTTTCTACAAAAGCCGTTGCAAATCGAATCGGTATAAAATGAATCCATATTTACAGTCAGGTTACTATAGGGTTTAGTTCTATAAAAGAATAAAATCAGCAATTAATAAGCGTTATTTCACAGCGGCGTTATTGTGAAACGGCGTAAATTGAGCCGGCGTAAAACGACGTTTACCTGTACTATGAAACTGTAACTAAAAGAAAGTATAATACGATTTTAATAATACTATTTACAGCAGCTCTAAAAAGAAGAAAATTACAATTACAATTTTCACTGAAACGTTGAATAGTTAGTTTAGTTGAAATGTTAGTATTACATTTAAATAGGATGAAATGAGCAACAAAAGTAATAGGATGTTCATTTTAGAAACGTTTTCATTGTTAAATGGAATAACTGAAAACCTCATTGTACTTTTAAACAAAACCGAATGTAGTTCACAACAATTATTCCAATTCCGTTAATACCCCTCCACATACACATACTTACGCGATCACGAATTACAAAACTTCGTTAATAAAATTCCAAACTTTATAATCTCCGGTCAGAGCAGTTTTTGCTGATGCTGCTGCTATTATTGTACTTTTATGTATATTTATATAAAATCCCTTTCAATAAAATGTATGAGAAACATTTTAATACAATATGTGACAGGGAGGCATGTCCCTTTCATCCCCTAATCCCGTTTGCGAAATGAAAGCGCGATTAACTTCGATCTACCAAAACTTCGCGACCGATCTCCTCCTCCTCCTTTGCCACTTCTTCTTTCATGACCGGCGCTGCTGCTGCCGCCACCACCCACCCAAAAACCCCGTTATAAATGACTTTCCGAATGCGCCATTTCTCGGCGCGAACTTTGCCAATTGTGAAGAAGGATCCCTTCCACGCTCATTAGTATTTAATTCGCATTTCACCGAGCAAATAAATCGCCATCCGAAACCCGCTTATAAAATACTAGAGGTACACGTTTGAAACTCCATCTTGATTATTGAGAATAATAAATAAATAAACATTAAGGCAATATTTTGAGAACACGATGATTTTACTCATTGTATAGCATGTTGTGGTTGATGGTTGTTGCTGTTTAATTTTTTTGTTTGTTCTTGTTGCGGTTATGGTAGCGCACGGTTTCTCTGGTATTATTGTGAAGAGCGGGAGCGTTGGTTTGAACGCGACGGTGGGTCGGTCGGTTTAATTTGATGGCCGTGTTTGACATGTCCGTGCCCAAAAACACGTCTTGTAGTTTCCTACCGGAGAGACCAGAGATCCTTCCATAGTAATTACTAAAGTTCGAATAGAGAAGCCGACCTCCTCCTCAACCCATACTGAAACCACCACCCACACACATACACAGTTTGCTAACGTCAAAGTGTCGGTCCGTTTTCTGGGGGTTCTGGGAAAAGGCTTCGAAGTCGACGGCGGCGAAAACCCGGCGCCTCCACCACTACCGACACGCTTCTGGCAGAATGCCCGAAGCGGCGTTAATTAAAAATAAATTAAAGTCAGTTGCTAAAAAGGGAGGAATTTGAGGGGGTTGGTGCGTGGGTCTATGCGAGAGAAAGAGAGCGGTGGTCTTGTTTTGGCAAAACTATATTTGGGTTTGGGTTTCTCGGGTGGAGGGATTAAGTGAGCGAGAGAGAGAGAGAACCGTTGCACCAGTCATAAGCAGGAGTTACACAACTGGATGCCATTATCGAAGTTTATATTTTATTGAGTGGATTTATGCGGCTGCCCTGGGGATGGCAAGGGAGTAGTGTGGTGAGAGAGGAAGTGGGGGTCGTGCCTTAGGATTTTCCTAATAAATGAAATGGTTTACGTGTAGTATTCCAAAGCCGATTATCAAACTACTTGAAGGCTTTATTTCAACGGGAGCCGATCTCCGCCTCTTCAGACTTTCTTCCATCTCCATTGACATAATAAAATGTAGAGGACTTGGAAATTATATTTGTTAATTATTCCTTGAATTTATTTTATAAAATTTATTGCATACATATCTATATACTACAAATTTAGATAAATCTGACTGAACTGAATACATCAATATTTCGCATCAGTCCGATTTGAAAATTTCAAAATAAATAAATTTGAATTGAGATTTTGCTCAAATAAAGTAAAAAAATATTATATAAATTTTAAAATCCTCGATCAGTGCAGCTCCAAACAGTGTTACTCTATGTCAGGTATTGTTGTTCATTTGTAATATGATATA
Organism: Nicrophorus vespilloides; assembly: GCF_001412225.1. Taxonomy (NCBI): domain Eukaryota; kingdom Metazoa; phylum Arthropoda; class Insecta; order Coleoptera; family Silphidae; genus Nicrophorus; species Nicrophorus vespilloides. The sequence continues at coordinate 200,143 of NW_017096109.1, read as the reverse complement.
TTAAACATATTATTTACCATTTACTCTGAAATCTACTTCGTTGTTATAGGTTTTGACAGGTTATATGGTTAGGAAACACCTCATTTGCATCTTGATGATTTATCTGTAGATGCGCACGAAAAATAGTGAGTAATTTTTATAAATAAATTGGAAACAAAATAATGAAAGACAATGCAATTATTTGAGAAATATATTTTAATAAAATTTTCAAATATTAAATTACATTTTTCATATTATTTGTTTTTGCTACTTACGGCTATTTAGATAAATACTTGCCAAGTATCATGTAAAATTCATATAAAAAAATGTAAAAAGTGGAAAAGCTGTTATCAATTATTTTACATTTTTTTTAAATAAATTCTTAACGTCTCATTGAATATTTTATTTAGAAAGTTTATTTTAAATTAAATTATTCATTACCAGTTAAGAAATGCTAAAATCTAAATTTATATAATAGCAATAAGTATTGTATTTGAAATTTAATAATATTAATTTTTATGAATTTATGAATTTATTTCATTTAATTTGTTCAAGTAATGAATAAATTTGCAATTTCAAATACACTTGCTGTATTTACTGTTGGGCGAAATGTGCACTCTAAATTAATTGAGTAGTTGGTTGGACGTAACATAGACTGTAAAGGTAGATCCGTTAGACTCGGAAAAGCATTGTCGAAATACATGTTTAGTTACTCTCTTTCTCTATACATCCCGTATGTGTTTTTGGTTGTGCATGTTCTTTATTTGACTATGCGTTTTTTTAGTATTTCCTTTTTGTAGATTCAACCCGCAAACCGTGTACGCTAGAAGGCCATAAAACAGCCACTACTAGGTCACTAATTCTGTGTGTTTGAAACTGCGCATTTATACGACGACCGACATGTGCAAACACCCCCAGGGAGACATTTAAGCTTTGTGTTTGCTTTATCAAAGTCTTAACTTCGTTCGCATTCCCGTTAGTTCTATCTCTCTTTCTGTTTTCCTCTCACCTTTTTTAACCTTCCTTTTTTTTCTCACCCCTCCTTCCTTCTCCGTTTCTTCTGCCTCTCCTACCCTGCTCACTCTTATACATACACATGAATTCACCGTGTCTACGCTCCCCAACCACATACATCCGGCATCCGTGTTTGGGTTTTCTTGATTTGAAAGTCACAGTTGGAATTCAAATCCCCCATATTACCGAACTAAATCCCGAAACTAGCAACCAAAAGGAATAGCCTTTCGAAGGCAAAAGGGAAGGGAAAAGAAAGAAGAAAAATTGGGAGATCGAGAACGAAACAGTGGGGGCGGCCAAATTGAAATTCCTATGGTCCAGATTTAGCGACGTCTCACGCTCAACGGTTTACAATTATGTGATTCTTATATCAATTGATTTCGTCCTAGTTTCAGTCATATTGTAAACCATATTAATTTATTAAATTTATAATATACTGATTCTCAATTGAATAGTCATAAATTTGATTATAAGTAATTGCGAAATTCGACAACAAATTATTGATATACAAATTAAGCAACTCTAACATCGAAATACTCCAGTAAAATTGTCATACATAGTGATTTGAAAATTTTAAACGTTTAAAAGTATAATTACAAACTATAGTGAAAGGTACCATTACAATTGTACCGCTAAAAATATTGGTTACTGTTCTTCTATAGAAAGATTGTAAATAAAAGTAGAAGTTATAAAAAAAAATAATTGCAACACCGTAATAAATAAGCCTAGAAAATTATTTTGTTAATTCTGACAATTAATTTCATTTCATTGTGTATATCCCACTACCTATATTTTATATTGTTACCTTTAATTAAAGTATTAATTATTTTATGTGCCGTAATTGAGGAAATGAGCTAAAATATGAAGACGATGAATTTTTGACGCTCGAAAATAGAATATTTGACAATTAATTGTAGGAAATTGCTAATTGGTATAAATTTCACTCTGTGGCCGTTTGATATCCTATAGTATGGGCTCTAATTGGAGCGTTAATTAATGCATGTAGAATGCGTAGTTATCCAGTAATTTCAACAATAATTTTGATTGTAACAACTATGGGACGATGAAATGTAACTTTCTTGGCAATGCGTTAAATTAAGTTTGAGGAATTCATTACGTAACGTAAGGAAGCGAATAAAAAATTGGCCCGAAGTGTAATTAAAAGCGTGTCTCGTGACGGGAAAATAATAAACGATTAGGGAACTTTTTTGCGTCGCCCTCCATACCGCTCACATAATGAACTTTGAAAATAACGTTTTAATCTTGTTAATCTGGCGGCAATCAAGGGCCGAAGTTCGGTCGAAAGAAAAAAGGGTTCTCTCCGCAATAATTATAATGATAATAATAATATTCAACTTATTATTTTTTTGCAACCCTCGCAAGAGTCCACCCCGTGTTACTTATTACATCTTCCCGAAAGCTTATTTTTTCTTTTTTCATCCTTTCTCCTTCTGCCCCCTTTTCCAAACGTCGCCTTTCCGCGACAGAGAGCTTCTTCTTCCGTTCTCTTTAACAAATGAGAAGGAAATTAATTCCGCGCGAAGATATTGTCCGTGTGCTCCGGCGAGCATTTAATATTTTTTAAACGTTTCCAGCTTTTTCGCGGCACTTGAAGTTTTAATTATGGTTATTAAGTTGGCGTGTTAAATGGAATAAGTTTGCGTTTCGCCCGTAAATATGCTCCCTCTCCCTATCGACCCACACAACCCTCAGGCGAAGAAAAACTGGATGCAAAAAAATAAAGGAATCATTGGTTTCTTTATGCTGTAATAACTTAAATTAGGTAATTTTAGTATTTGGAGTTAAATATAATTAGGATTGTTTAATTATCTATCAGTAGTATTAGTTAGTTGTTGGTACCCCTTGTTATGTGGTTTCATTTTTTTTTCAGTTACAATTATTTCCAGAAAACACTCTAATATCCATAAATTTAGTATGGATGCAACATGAAATGAACATTAAATTGTTTACAATTAGAAAATGGTATATTTTCTGGATAAACATTGATTGAAATTATTTTAACAATATTTTATTTATAAAGAAAATGATCAAATTAGTGAAACATTTAAGAATTAGTTATTCTTAGAATACGATTTTTTTTTCTACGTTATTTTTTGTATAGTTTTCAGGTGGACGTAAATCGAGGTATTATTGTAGATATATATATATATTATTTCGGATTTCAAGTGTAACTTGGCAATGTTTTTGGTAAATATTAGTGGAGGTGTAAATATTTGGCGCCGGGTGAAAATCCTAGATAAAATGCACCCATAATAGGTTTTAGTTTTGCAGCGGCTTAAGCATAGACCGTGGATTAGCGTTTAATTGTTTACCGACGGAGTAAATTTCGAATTTATTTGTAAACAGGCGTACGGGCCGTGGACCGCGCGGGGATTCACCGCAAATTGGATTATTTAATTAATTCTGAGCTCATCTCTTCTCTCTCTGGTCGAGCAGATAAAACGGGCGGAAAATAAAGAATACCGAATGTGCATATCGTAACAAAGCATGTTTTATTTTTTGTTTGTTTTCTGTTTGGACTGGTCTTCATGCAAAGCGCGTTTCCTCGTATCTCTTCTGCATTTTTTTATATAAAATAAATCAATTTCCTACATGAATAAACTCTTGGAGATAACATTTTTATTATTTTTTTTTATTTCGATTTTAATTGACTGTATTATACCATTACCCATACCATTATACTATTATTACTGATATTTTTTTTTTATGAAAAAATACATTTGAAGAAATTCATGGAATTCGATAAAGTTTAATTAGATTTGAATATAGAGAAATTTAAACTAAAATTGAGTAGAAGTTATTGAGCCAATTTATTATTCATTTTTGATTGAATATGGGAGTGTCGTAATTTATTATGCATGACGATAAATTCTGCACAGCAATTACAGCAATATCGATTTAGATACATGAATAACATGCATTATCCAAAGTGTCCACGAGGTTCGATAAATTTCAAACGCGCTATCAAAAATTCAACGCTACCACGCAATTTACTTAACATTACTGTTACACCTTTAAATGTACAGTTACAAAAAAATAGTTGTTAATCTGTTTTATTATAAGATTTCAAATTTTCAAAAAATTTATCTTATGAAACGTTACCAACTTATATTTTCGAGTAATATATTTTTCTTTTGAGGTTAAAACACTTTTCATTCAATATTTATATAGTACGATTAATGTTATAAAAGTAGCGTTACTTTTTATTTTATTATTTAATCATTTTACTGTAATTTTACAACAGTTATATTACGTTTGTAAACTTTAATTCTTACATCTTATATTGGTATTATTTTGTGATGTACAAGATATTAGTAGTGAAACAAATAAGTGGTGTAGGGTGAAATGGGAGTTGACGATGAAGCGATCGCTTGTTATCCACTCGAGTTGTACGAAGAGAAAGAAAATATAAAGATAAAGAAGCGACTTGTCCATTTTATTGGACGGTTCCAAATTGTGCTCTTAGTTTTAATATCTTTCTCCATTGAAAAATTGATATTTCCCTGGAGGAAGTGGTCGGATGCGGAAGAGGATCGATCCTTTCCGTACATTTTCCGCGTTACTAGCGACCAAATAATAGAATAGAAAGACATATATTGTGGAAAAAAAAAACGTGCACTGTGTGAGCGTGCATAATTGAAATGAGTATGTATATTTGTGGAGGATGAAAACAATTTCGTGGATTAGGACGAACCGTCACGTAAGGTCGTGTACATGTGTGCAAGGTCTGCACATTTACATTATGTATTAACACGGCACGTGTAAATAACCAGCCACCCGTTACACCTTTGTCGGCAGCTGACACTTTTCCCAAATACGTTTCCTTCTCAAGATCCTTCGAATATCTTCCAATACTCAACTGGATTTAAAAAGAATTGACTAAAGTTGGACTTCAACAGGAAACTTTATCAGTTATCAATATTTATCTTAGATTACATAAACTTATTGTATGCAATCATTGATACAAAAAACGTTAGTATTCAATCGATATTTGTAAATAATTTATTCAATTAATTACATTAATAATAATTATTGAATTAATTATTTAATATTTAAAATTAGCGTAATCTAACATAAGAAAACAAATATCGATAAAAAGAAAGTAATTATTTATGAAAGTTAATTCGCAATCTGTAAATTTAAAATTGACATTAAATGGATAAGCTTTCCCGGTGGATAGTTACCATTATGATGATTTTGAACATAATAAATTACTTAAATCAATATACTAAATTTAGTGTTTTGCAACGCTTCAGCGTGTTTGTGGTTTTACTGTTGTCGAGTAGACTAATAGCCAGAACATTAGTATGTAATTCCAGTCTATCTTGGTATCTACTTAAATGTTGGTATTGCATCCTCGACCATGTCTATATGGTTAGGTATTTTGATTGGAACCTTTGTATAATTTGTATGATCGATTAACCGGCAGTATTTGTATATAAGTAATGTGTTTTCCACTGATAATTACGACCTTTTCCCTAGAAGCCAGTTGAGTTTTCTAAACTTTGTTTCTAATTGCTCCCTCTTAGCCTGAATATGATATTTCCAGGTGAGTCTTCTGTCGAGATGTTGCTTTGGGCAGATCTTGTCCATTAAGCCTTACAGTTGGGTGTCTATCATTTCGTTAACTGATATTCTCCATTTCTGGCTTTAAGCCATTCTTGTAGCTTATCTAAATTTTCCTGTAGATATTCAGATGCAACTGCTGCATTCTCATCTGATGCCAAGATTGCTGTATCATCAACGAAAGTTGCAATCATAGTAATGCTAGTTTTAGGAATATCTGCCGTGTAAAGTGGTGGTAAAGCAGTGGTCCTAAAACACTTCCCTGCAGAACCCCCCGATTCTAATGGATATAAATCGGTGTATTTTTCTTCATTTTTTACCTGAAATATTCTAATATCGAGGTATGATAATAGAGGTATGTAGAAGTAGATTTTTATTCTATAAAAAACTTTAGTCTTGCATTCTTCTTTTATGCCATTGTCATCAATTTCTATATTATTATCTGTAGTTTTACGTTCGAAGGGAAGATTGGTTCGAACGAGTAGTTAATAACGGTGTAAGCCACTGGATGAATAATCGATCTGGACTCTACATCCCGTCCGAAAGTTCCGAATGCATAATAAAGGGAGGGGAAGGACTGAGAGAGTGATCCAAGTAGCTTAATCGAATCAAATGTTGGAAAGCGCAGTACACATCCATTAAGGTACATGAAGATGTAATGACTCTCCGTTGTCCTGCCACAATACACAAACATACACATTCATTCACGTATACGTATAGATATATATGTATATAACGCAATTTAGCTTGTGAATGCGATATGAATGATGATTACTCACAGCCACACACATATACACGTACGACTACCCACATCAAAAACCGGTTCTCCTCATCATCATCGTCCCACGTCCTGAGTCTTTGTAATCCGTCCTCTCCCACTTTTGCCAACGTTAAAAGGGATGTTTAATGTAAACCCACGTAACAAATGCTAGATGACAAATTTAATGAAAATGTGCATCTGCTTATGCAGTATTTGTTACAATTATTCTATTTTATTTACTTATTTATTATTAATTTGATAATTTCAAATACATGGATCATGTTATACGAAATACAAATGAGAATTTATATAAACTCAATAGAAAGAAACCAACAACTAGTAGTGTTTCTTTTTTGATACTTTGTTTTTTATTTAAGCAATTCGCTTATTTATCTACTCCACACATGTAGTTTTTGCAATATTTTTATATCTTTTAAAACGAAAAATGAAATAAATTTAGAACTGGTGATAAAATTAATATAATTGAGTTAATTTTGTTAAAAAAACAATTTTGGTTTAATCTGTGTGGAAATAAATAATGATATTTTTTTTTAAATGATACTTTAATCAAAGCCTACTAATCGAAATCCCGAATAATAATCATCGAAATTGTTTTAGGGAATATTTAAATAATTATTTTGCACTTTGAGGTGTTTACTTCGATAACGCATTGCAAGAAGTTTGCTGCTCGGATGAGAACAGAAAGTTTCGGTTCTCCCTCTCAACAAAAGGAAGTGGCGTCCAGAACCTTACCATGTCAGGGACTCACGCCCAGCCGGGCGTGGAAGATTTTGTTAATTTTCTTTAGTGCCCGTCGTGTTACAGCATTTTTTAATATGCACATTGTTTATTATTTATGTGCTTATTGATAAGTGCCCTCGCGTGTGTACAATTATCAGTTTAAATTACAGTTTTCAATGACAACATTTTTATGTAAATTCTTTAATCTTTAAAGTGTTTTTAAAAACTTATCATTATTGTGATTACGGTTTTTTAAATTATTGCGTTTAATTCAACGTTTAACGTCTTTCAATTAATCAGAATTCGCTTATTTATAAAACATGCATGTAGTTTTAGTAATTTTTACCATTATTTGAAATTGATTTAATACAATGCTTATGGATTATTAGTTTATTATTGAAAATGAGAAAAGAAAAACGATTGGTAGTGTTAGAATTTTGGTGGACAAAAATCAAATCACGTATGCAAATTTCTTGTAGCGGGTAACCCCAGATGTCGATTCCTCTCGATTTTTTCTCTCTCACCCTTAACTCTCGCCCTAATGGTATTTGAGTGATGAGGTGGGTCCTCCGTGATTGCAAATTCCTGATTCGATTTGTCCAATCACATTGAAACCGTCTTCTGTGACGCCAAAGATAATTCTTTTTCTTCCTTTTCATCACTTTTCTCGCATAGGTTATGTCTTTCTCTTCATCTCTCTCTATTTCTCATTCATTCGCAGCGATTAGATTGGAATGGAAAGAAAAATATTTGAATTCCGAAGCGCACTAAAATTTCGATTCGTTTTTTTAGTTTGAAACTTTCAGCATTCCCAAAATTATGTTGTTTTTAATTTTAATATGCTTTTTGTCCGCATACACATGTCAATGTGCAATTCGTCTCGGAGAATCGGTAATCCGTTATTCACGAACGTACACAATAATTTAATGAAAATCTAAACAATTTTTGGTTTTAAATCTATCGTATATATAAATTTGTAACTTAATGCAGGTTACATTAAATTAACGAACTTCTTAATTCATAGAAACATTTTCTTTTTCATATCTGTTAGTTTTTCTAAAAGGAAAAACGTAAAAGAAAATTAACTATTTTGTATTTGCATACAGTTCTGTAAACTTTACTATGGATATCCTGCATTCCGGAATTAAAAGTAAAGTTTGTTTTAGACCATTTAGTCTAAATATTTAGTATTTTTAAATGCATTATCAAATGCATTATGAAAAACTGAAACAAATTTATATAAATATTGTATTATTTTTTAAAGACTTACAAGAATATCTCGAATATATATATATAAGCTCATTGCTGAAATCAAAGTCTAATAATACGATACTCCTGTATAGAATTATATTTAATAAATTATATAATTGTAATACATCATGTTTTTAAATATTCTTAAATCTTAAACGAAATAAATTTAGAATTTGTAACAAATTCACAATTATTGTATACTCAGGTATTTTAAAAGTAAACTATTTTTGATCAATCTATGTATACATAAGGGTATCTATGATGTTTTTTTTGAGAACTAAACATTAATCAAACCCTACTAATCGAAATCAAGTTACCAAACCAATAGACAAACAAGAGTAACGTTTTTTAATATGTTGATGGAACATTGTATTCTACTTTGTGTGGTATACTTATATTGGCACATACGAGAAATTTCATGAATATCAGATGATGTCTCCTTATGACAACGTTTAATACACCTTTCTTAATATGTTGTCTTAAATATGTTGTACTTTAAGGTGTTTACTTCGATAAGGCATTATCGTCGTACACATTGTTTACTATTAATGTATTTTTGACAAGTGTCCTTGTCTGTGTACAATTATCTGTTTTAATTACAGTTCAATTACAACAATTTTGTGTAATTTCTTTAATCTTTAAAGTGTTTACAAAAACTTATCATTTGTTGTTCATATCATTATTATGTTTGTTTATTTCTTATTACATTTTGATAGTTGCAATTTGAAAAATAAATTTGGAATTTCGTTTTATTCTTCTGAATTTACATAAACCTTTTTTGGTATATTATTTATAAAAATAATAGATTGTATTTGTATAATTTCAAGTATTTCTCAGTTAGAATGATTTGTATTTTTTTTTATAATTGAAATTATTTTCGATAATGCTGAGCTTAAAAAGATGTTAAAGGATTTACCATTGTAGCTGCTTTTGTAGGTGTTTCTAAGAAGGTAATAATTGTTGTTAAATTTATATGAATTTTTCACTTTGAAGACTCAATAAATTACGGAAATTTAATTAATTTCGTATAGGTTATAGGTAAAAATAAGTAACAGTTGGTGCTCATGTTATATAATTTGCACTACATCTAATAATCAATTAATTAATTTAAAAATAAAAGGTTAATAGTGTTTTTAATGTAAAAATTCTCATCCGAATGTGATTCTATAACTGTTGGCAATGCAAGTCTTCAAGCTGGTTTTATCATCGTAGGCGTAGCTGTATGCATCTGGACAATTGTCCTTGAAGAACTTCGCTGAATTAAGCTTCCATTTGTTAGGATCACAAGCTTGTGCGCTATTAAAGGATCCTCTGCAGCAATACTCGTCCGTATTGTACTTCACGCAAGAACTATCGCATCCTACGGTTCCTCCACTTCCGCTCTTCTTCAACTCGTTGGGGCAGTTGTTGTTCAAAGTATTCGGACAATGAAGAACATTGCAATCTCCGTTTCCATTTTCAGGTTCGATCTGTGTTAATATAAAAAAAAGTTAACATCAAATAAAATTTCTTGCAATTTGAAATTACTTTGACGCCGACGTTGAAACCGTCGACCAAAGAGATATCGTAGTAGTCTTTGCCATCATCATGCGCTCTCAATTTGAATTCGGCCAAGGTTGCAGGTGGAACTCCACCACTGTTTCCGCACTGCAATTTGTTGCCGCAATCGCCTGTTTCGCAGTGCTGGTTACCGGAGTTACACCAGGTCCTCGCCCATATTCTTCCTTCCCAATTATCAGGAGCATTCACTGTTTTCTAGCACAAAAGAATAATCATTTATAAATACTAATTTGTTTTTAAAAATAATGAAATTTTTGAAAAGACCGAAAATAAAAATGCTGGACAAATTATTATATTTGAGTTGTGTTTTAAAAAGTTTTTGTAAGCACTGAAAATTGAAAACTGCAAGTTATAATTGTGGTCCAGTTTTTGGAAATACTGAACAAAAAAATATTCAAAGGTCGGTTTTAGTTTTAAGCCCTAATTAAATAAATAAGTTTAAATTGAGTTACCTCCTGTTGAGCTCCAAGAACAAATCCACCTCCCTCCAAAGGCGGTTGATTGTTGCTGGACAAGATTCCGATCCAGGTGTCACCACCCATGACGTTCTTGATTTTAAATTGGACCGCGTGGATTGCTCCAACGAGGAGTACGCAAATTACAAAAACCGAATGCATGTTGTTCACTTTCTTATAAAGATGACTGGAAACGTCGATGCTTTTTTATACTTGAGCGATGGAATTTTTACTTGAAGAATTTGTCATTCGCATTTTTTAATTATCGTATATTATACTAAAAAATATTTACTTAATGTTACCTTTTCAGAAATTATGGCAATTGTTTTAAAGTATTCCCGATAGTATATATCACTATACTTGTTTGTTTTGAAATAACTAACATTTAAAGTAATAAAAATTTAATTTTATTATTGCTTAAACAAACTCGTTTTTAAGTGAATATTTACCATAGCGCATACAATTTTCGAAATTTCATACTTTAGCTATTCATAATTTAAAATTATAAATTTAAATTTTTCTTACAAATGACAATTAATCAATAAAACTAAATTGATTTGGTGCAAAGGGCTACTGACTATAGATTTTTCTGCGCAGTAATTCGGGAACGTCAACGGAATGCTTTTATTTGCTTTAAAAACTTATTATTTGATATACAAAGATTTCAAGGTAATTTAATATTTTAATTCGTCGTATAATTATTTTCTAAACTGTAGATATACAATTTTATTGTTTACCTTATAAAATAAGTATTTTTTAGCGTAAGACTATTTTGAAACAATAAACACAATACTTGAAGATATCTAAATTTGTCTACGTTAATCGAGAGATAAGATTGTCTGCTGAAGATGCCTCAAAGTACAAGTTTAGTTAAATTATTAGATGATAAATCGTTGAGAAACGAAATAAAAATATCGTAATATTTCACAAGGAATATTAGAATTCTGCAAAAAGCAAAAATGTATATGAAAACATGAAGGGAGGTGGAGTTAAAGAAAAAGAAAGCGAAAACGGTAAAGTTTTACGACGTTTGGGATGGTGAAGAGTGGCTGGTTGCAAAGGTGGAGGAAAGCTCGGGAAAGCTCTCTACTAATGTAGCGGCTGAAAATGATGGTTGAATTTCAAGTTTTCCACCTTTCCTTTAAATGCAACTATTCATCACTTACAGTGTACGTGACTGTATATATATGTATATACGTACGTACGTAACCTGCCTACTCTCCACTGTTTCTCCACGATTCTGCATATGGAAATAATTGGAAATGACACGTCATTTGTTTACTAGCGATCCTTTTTTTTTTTTCGAAATATTAATATCAGAATACACCAAAAAATAACTTTGTTATTATTTGAATGTTAATTACACTCTCGTGTTATTTATTTTTCGAACAATCAATGGAAAACATAATTTTTTACAGTAAATACATCGAAAATTGTACTGAAAACATCACGTGAAATTTGACATCCGAATGCAACAAAGGGCGCAATTATCGGTTTATTATAGATTTAAATTGTATTCGATATTTACCGATAGAAAATTGTATAATCAATGATGTATATTATGTAGAATACGTTGAATGCATGTATGTACATATAAATCATAAATTATTATGTTACAAATGTGTGTCGCAGTCCACACACGTGACACAAATATGTCATTATGTCAACGTGTTAGAATGGAAAGCGTCGATAACAGCCGTCGAAACCGGAACATTTAAATCACATTTAATTAAATTAAATTTATTCCCAAAATTTTGTTGTAAATAGTTCGAGAAATTGAAAGTTAAAATTTTTAGATTTCCGAAATTATTCAATAAAATTTTTGAAAAGAAAGAAATAGATTTAGTTTAATTAACTAGACTTAGTTAATTTTGATTGAAATTTATTTTTATTTTAATAATTTTATATGAAAATAAATACAAAGCAGTAAATATTAATACTTTGTTTAAAATACGGAATGTTTTTTTTTTATTTAGAATAAGAATTTTGTTGTAGAAAAATATAACAATTGATAAATAAGTAAATGCCTTATAAAAAAAATATGATGAAAATATACAGTAAATTAATCAAATTCTGTTATTGGAAATAGATAAACTTAAAAAAAGATTAAACTGTAGAAAAATTGTAACCGATAAATATAGATATAAGCAATTTTATGTAAAATATTTGTTTACTGTTATTGTGTGTTTTTCCAAAATGGAATCGCGAACTTTGGAGGTCAAGGTTAAAAATCGATATGCATAATTATTAACATTATTTGTGCTGATTTGGTAGTTTCAATAGACGTTTTATTAACAAGGAATGTACTATATTAGTTTTTTTTTTAAATTATAATTAATATTTAGCAATTATCCAAAGGTAATTTGGTAAACTGAAGCGATACAGGTGAAGGTGTTGTTGATTTCATCGTAGTTATAGCTAACGACGTTAGGGCAATGCGATTTAAAGTAGGACGCGGAATTCGCAATCCAGGTGCCCGAGTCGCAAGTGTGAGGACGTCTTTCTTGTTCTTCACACATGAATTGGTCAATATCCAACTTGGAGCGAGAACTGTAACATCCGACAGTTTGTCCGGCAGATCCTTCTAGCCTCAAAGAAGAAGGGCAATACTTGTTCAAATCGAAACTGCAACCTGTGCTTCGACAATTTCCTTTACTTGCAATAGGTTCAATCTTAAAATGATCATTTAAATATCTGGATTAACATAGAAATATAATAGTTACTTTAGTTATCACGTTGAATCCATCTATAAGGGAGACGCTGTACTTATCTTTTCCTTCGTTTTCGCGTAGATGGATCTTTGCATAAGTTGCGGGTCCAACAGCATCATTACCTTGACACTCCAATTTATTATCACAATGCCCTGTTTTGCAAATCTTGGTTATTGGATTGCATCCAGTTCGAGCCCAGAATTCCCCGCTCCATTTTTCATCCGATTGCAGTATTCTCTAAAAATAAAAGCAAACTATTATTTTGAGAAATTTGGTCTTTTGGTCGCTTTGTGACTAATAAATATTATTATCATTATTAAATTAGAAATGTGATTACCTCTTCGTTTGATTTCAATTCGAAACCACCGTTTGTCAAATGTGGGTGACCAGCATAACCTAGAATTCCCACCCAGATGGTATCTGGAAGATTATTTTTAATCCGAAAGTCTATACATCCGACGTTCACAATGAGCAAAACTGTGGTTGTAAATAATAACATTTTCATTTATACATCGATATTTCAATAGTACTGGTGTTTTTATACTCTACCATGAGATGATAACATTTTAATTGATAATTTGTTATTCATATTTTTTTTTCATTTTTGTAAATAGATTAATATTTCGATAATTTAGTAATATTCAAATAAACACATCTCTAGTTTCGTGTCGCAGTATAAGAACCCATTGTCTATGCGTTGGAGCGCAACAAAAAAAAACTATTGCCTGGAGTGCTTGAGCAACCACACCTGATCAAATAACATTGTATTCAAATGTCCAGGACATGCACTCATTCAGGAAACTTCTGGGGTGAAGGGAGCCTCACTGGCCGCTTGAGAGTGAAATAAGGCAGCAGTACAATTGGTAGTTAGAATTGGATAGCTGTAGATGCCAGGACTGTAACGAAGACTTCTCTACTCGCCACACTCGAGATTAATGACATATATTTATGAATCTATTGATAGAAACTTATTTAAAATCATTTTCGAGATGACATTTTGTATTTAAAAAAATAAATAAAAAACAATTTAAATATATAAAGTATATTTTATTTATTGTATTTTATTTGTTTCTTATTTATTACATTTTTATTTTTTAATTATAATAATCTGAAAATGCTCGATTTTTTTTTATTAATTTACAAAAACTTTTAAGTTATTGGCTCACGAATTCACAAATTGAATTTGTTTTACTGGAGTTTGTATAATTGATTTAAAATAATATATAAGAAAAATAAAGTAATAGAAAATTACTGTAACCAAAAATTAATAAAATTGCTTCTTGAAAATTATTTAAATGCGATTTCATATAAGTTGTTTAAATATTATACTTAAATGTAATATGGAAATTTATGTTTAAATAAAAATAATTTATTTTATTACTCATTTTGTTATTTATTGTGCTAAAAAAATATTCATCTTGAATTTTGATAGTTTATCTACACTTAAAAAAAATGTTTATTGGAAAGTATTAAGTCATATGTTTTCGGTTGTTTAACCAAAGGTGACTCTGTAAGCATTTGCGACGCAGGTGAAGGTGCTTGTAGCATCGTCGTAGGCGTAGGAGTAAGCGTCAGGGCAGTTGGATTTGAAGTACGAGGCGGAATTGGATTGCCAGGTTGCAGGATTGCAGGACTGCGGTTGTCCGAACTGTCCTCTGCAGCAGTACTGGTCTGTATTGAACTTGGAGCAGGCACTGTAACAGGCGATGGTGTAGCCTGCAGAACCTGTTAGCCTCAGCGGACCCGGGCAGTTAGGGTTCAAGTCGCGATTACATCCGACCGTCCTGCAACTTCCTCGGCCTCCCAGAGGTTGGATCTACAAGAACATAATGATATTTCAGTAAATTGCATCAATTGACATCTTCGGCATTTACCTTTGCAACTACGTTGAACCCATCCACCAAAGAGATGTCGTAGAAATCTTGTCCTTCGTGACCACGCAGAGTGATCTCCGCCAACGTCACAGGAGGCACACCTCCGGCCCCGTTGCACTCCAGTCTGTTACCGCAATCCCCAGTCTCGCAATGCCTCGAATTCGGGTTGCACCAGGTCCTGGCCCAAAACCTCCCAGCCCATCTCTCATCGGAATGCACGGATTTCTACATAAACCCAGCAGACCTGATAAACTGAACTAATCAAATTTAACCAACAATATTTACCTGTTCGTTCTGGTTCAGCACAAATCCACCGTTTGCCAGTGGAGGTTTTCCATTGTTACCCAAAATTCCCACCCAAATTGGACCGGGCAAATTATTCTTGATTTGAAATTCTACACTTTGGACGCTCGCGACGAGCAAGATAGCAACAACTGCGAATAACATTTTCATGTTGCATGTGTGTCGTATTATACGACGGCTCGGCCTATTTATACGTATGCTTCTTGTATCGTCGTGTCACCGGATTTTTGGATTTAACGAATAGCGGATTTTCCAGGGCATCTCGCGATATTCTCGGGTTTCCCTCATCTTTTTAATTTCATGAAATAAATTACAGCATAAACAATTCGCAAATGTGAACGTGCAATTTTTATCATATAAAAATTGTTATTGGATTACACGACCCGTGACATGCGAATCGACGAAGAAAAACAACGTCAAGGACGATTCATATAATTAATATAATTTCTGGAAATATTATTTTTTCATGTTCTAAATCTGCATTCGATATTTGCATTAACGTTTCTATATAAAAAAAATTGTACAATAATTATCCATTTTTTTTAAGTTTAATTTATTCTGTAAATGAGATGCACTGTTTTCAAAATCTTATTTTGATATTTTATTTATCGTTTTTATCACGAAATATTCTTTTTGTGATTTATAAGAAAATAGATAAACCATCAGAACTTAAAATATATATTTTTTTTTGTACAAATAAATATCAAATATGAGTAATAAATTAAATTATCTTTAATTATACATAAATTTACTTATAACATGCAAGCAAATATAACATTTAGACAATTATTATATTAAACCAGATTTATATTATTTTCAATAATTAATTTTAATATGTTTTGTTTATAATCAGAGTAAATTTTCACTTTAATTTAATTTGTTTATTGTATCGTTTCTTATCTTAGCTATATTTATTACAAACATATGCAATAATTATCTATTTGATAATTAAATGTTTTATATTTCTGCAAAAGAATTTATAAACATTCAAAATTCCTGATTATAGTAATAAGTAAACATTTACTATTATAATTTTTATCTTAAAACTAATATTTATATGGAATGATTATCGATTTACATTATTATCATAATTAAGCTTATAATTTTAGTAAGTAATAATTAATTGCTCATTAATAACACATTTAATAGACGTAAACAATTTCAAGGTTAACTTATATCTTCTGCATATAATAAATACATTTTGTTACATAATTAAATCTGATATCATCTAGTTATATAAGTACACAATATTTTAGTTTTTAAATTTGAAAGAATCTATTGGAAATATTTTTTAAATTATCAAAATGCATTTCATATTTTTTGTAACTTGTTGACCATTTTTCAGATAAATTATAATGCAAATTCAAGTGATAAAATATTTAAATATTCAATAAGAAAGTAAAAAACATGAAATTATTAGAAAATTGTGTCACGAAATACACGCCTGCCTAGTCTGCGTTACGGTAGAGTTAGAACAATACTTAAATGTGAACGAAAAAAAGTACATTTTCAATTACAAAATAAATAAATATAATCATAAAAAGCCACAAATCTTTATTAATTTTTTTTTTAAATGTCCAAATACTAAATTGCAACTAAGCGATATACGAGCAATTTACTTGTGTACTTAGATAAAAAAAAGTTTTACGTAACATTAAAATGGTTAAAAAGTCTGATAATATTAAAATTTATCTATGTTCATTTGTATTTTTCAAACTTATCCCATTTGCAACACAAATATCAATTTACAAAATTAGATAAAATTAAGTAATAGTAATAATAATAATATTTATTGAAATAGTAAAATTACAAAATAAAAAAAAATCAATACAATAATATAAATATCATAAATCAAAAAAAGTCAACTGCTTCAAAGGGCTATTGACCATAGGTATTTCTGTCCCTAAGTAATAGTATTTTGTCTGTTTTATTAATTACAACCTTGAAAAAAACTTTAGTATTCATATAATTATAAAATTTATACTAAAATAATATTAATTAAACAATAAAAATACAAACTTAAGTCATTAAAAATATTAAATCTTAAGCTTTTGGTGGTTTATCCAAAGGTTACTCTGTAAGCAGAAGAGATGCATGTGAAGGTGCTAGTGGCATCGTCGTAAGCGTAAGAGTAGGCGTCTTTGCAATGGGATTTGAAGTACGTGGCAGAGTTAGACTTCCAACCAGAAGGTTTACACGTCTGCGGTTTTCCGTAGCGTCCTCTGCAGCAGTACTGGTCGGTGTTGAACTTGGAGCAAGCGCTGTAACAGGCGATGGTATGTCCCGAAGATCCTCTCAACCTCAATGAAGCTGGGCAGTTCTTGTTCAGATCATAGTTGCATCCCACTGTTCGACAATTTCCTTTACCTCCCAACGGTTGAATCTAAAAATGTCACCAGATTTTCTCCACACATTTTTATTAGATACAAGATGGATTTACCTTTGCAACCACATTGAAACCATCCACCAAAGAGATGTCGTAGAAATCTTGTCCTCCGTGTCCACGCAGTGTGATCTCCGCTAAAGTAACGGGTGGTGCTCCACCAGCCCCACGACATTCCAATCTGTTACCGCAATCCCCCGTTTGACAGTGCTTCGATTTTGGATCGCACCACGTCCTGGCCCAGAACCTTCCAGCCCACCTGTCATCCGAATGCACTGATTTCTAAATAATATCGTTAATTATCACTTTCACAAAATATAAATCAATAATTAATGACCTGTTGGTTCCTATTCAACACAAATCCTCCATTCGCCAAGGGAGGTTTTCCATTGTTACCTAAAATTCCCACCCAAATCGGACCCGGCAAATTGTTCCTGATCTGAAACTGAACACATTCGACGCTCGCAACGAGCAAAATCGTACTTGCAAACAGCAACATTTTTGTGTGTGTATATTTCGGATTATCCCAGAAAGGACTTTTATACCTGCGTTTTTTTTCAATTTAACAAACAGGTTTTTTTTCTCTCTAGATTATGCGCACAAAATGATTTCTACGTATCCGTGTTTATTTATGTTTTCCCACATTAATATCATTTAACTTGAATATTTAATTGAATATTCCATCGAGCGTAAAACGAAAGCTGTATTATTTGTATTTGCTAATAACGTATTTTGTTAAAAATGATTGATTAATGAATGGGATATTTCTCATCATACGAATTGATTATAGCTTGAGAAATCAAGGTTAATTTATCCATAATAAATTTTTGCATGTTATTTTTTTCTGCATTTCTGAAGTTAATTGTGTGATTTTAATGTTAAACATTTTTATAAATTAAATAATTTGCGGGATTTTAATTTTTACATTTTCATAATCTTTCTGTAATTTTGCAGGTTTTTTTTTATGAAAATGAATGCGGAAACATCTTCGTTTGTTTGTGTATATGATTTTTTAATATAATAGCATTACTTTGTCACAAATAATCATATTTTTTTCTGTACATAATTTTCTATGAAGATAATGGAGATAATTTAATGTTTACTGTTTACAGATTTTTTTTTGCAATATTACATGTTTATGTATGAATATATTTGCTTCAATTTTGATATAAGCATGAAATGTTAGCGTTTTCGATTATGAAAATTGCACGTTATTTTTGGGGGAATAATAGTGGAGCGTAAGAATGGGAGGGGGAGCTTATGCAAATACGATTACTCGAGACGAAATTCAGTTTGCCATCGATTATGGATATATCGATGGGGCAAGATGCAGAAAAGAGGCGACGAAATTGGAGTAAATAGAGCGCCGGAGGAAATGGGCCGAAGCGTTTGCATTTTTACCATTTTTTTTTTCATGTACATGAAAATCAATATATGTACAATATATATAGAAAAGTTTCCTGAAGAAACTTGTAAGTAAATTGACTCTTCGATTAAGTTTTGAATGTTATTAATCGATTATTTATTACATCAAATGACAACAAATAAAATTGTTACAGAAATTACGGCAATGTGACGAAGAATTAATATTTTTTTTTTATTTTTGATTATGATATTTGTAAGTAAATCTGCGTACAATTTACAAGCGTATATTTTTCCCCTAGAATGTTGTGTTTCCATTCCAATATTATCAAAATGTAAATAGTTTCAAACTTTGGAATTTGTATGATCTAATACTACGTGCAAATATCTCGTGAATGCAAACGTGCGTGATATTATTTTGTTTATGCTTTTCCAAATTAATGATGGAGCATCGAAAAATACTTCGCAGCAGTGCAATATTATTTCCATTGAAATATTTATAATATTTAAGTAAATAATTATCTACAGCGACAGCGAAAGACTATAATTTCAAAAAGAAAATTGCGTAATCCGTATTTTAAATGTCGTACAATCATAATTTATGCTAATTATCCGTCACGATAAATAACTAAAATGGAATGTGCAATAATAACAATTTGTAAGGTATAAACTATTAGTTGTAAAAATATGTTTGTGTTTGTTTGAGTAATTTCCAAAATTTGCTTTGCTCCAGTCAATTAATGAAAATTTTTCAATACCATTCATTTTTTAAATCTAAAGGATTTAATTATATAATTTTTTTAATACAATTTCAATACCTTTTAGTTTAATTTAGTTGATTATTTTATTTTATTTTTGACATCGTGTTTTCAAATTATTAATGGAAATCGAATTGATATAAACAAAATTCGTAGGATTTTATTAACTGGATTCAATTGATTTTGTTTGAATTCAGTCGAATAAATATTATAGATATACTTTATATTGAGTACAGCAATGCGAGGTACATAGTATGGCTTTGATCAGTGAGAATTAATTAGTTTAAATATTTCAAAAGTAACTAAAATTTAATGAAGCAAAAAAAAAATAGGTACATACAATTATTTTAATATACATAAATGATCATTGCACTGTCAAGTCTCTTTTTGTGATATTTATTTTTATACGGTTTTAAAATAGTTTCAAACAGAATTGATGAATCAATTAGAGAAATAGTGTTTCTCTCTCTATTGAATACATAATTTATAAAGTAAACAGGATTGAATTGAAATTGCGTTTCGGTGTAATTTGTGTGTGTATATAAAGTTTGCGGCAGTTTCGTGCGACGCAAAGATTATAAAGCAATAAAATAAACGTCGGCCTCTCGGAAATGCAGCGAAAATATAATAACAATATTTATAAATCGTAATATATTCGCTCGGATAATCGAGACGTGCAGAGTCTTACCTTGAACTACTTCCAGGTTTTCGTGCCGCAGCGAAATTACTTTTCTTTTACTTTATTTTGTCGAAACTGTACTTTCGTAAAGCAACATACGTTTGCAGCATAAAACACATATTCCGGTTTCATGGAATTATCCAATTTACATTTGTGAATGCATGAAAATTGCTGATGGTGACAGTTTGAATTTTTGAGTGTACAATTATAACTTTAAAATTATCCAATGTTTTCAATTTTTTTTTGGTACAAAATTGTATCAAATATTTCGAGAAATATTAATTATTAATTGGGTTCTAGATGATATTTTGTTCTATTTATTGAATCGATAATTAATAAATTTATTTACTGTGAAATTTTATTAATTAATTTTTGATAATGATTTCATCAACTATTTTTATATCTTTGAGATATATGTATGATCTCATGTATGATTTTAATATAAAATGTATTGTAAATAATTAGTTTCATTGAGCGGAAAGACTTAGGTCATAGCCCTTTGGTTACAATTGTGACTAATAAAGATTATTATAATAATAATATAAGAGTCGCATCGGATACGCGAACGAGAGCGGTTGGATTTTTGAGAGCTCCTAGTTTTATAGTGTGTCTTTGACGGTTAACTGAGATATTTGTGAAAAAAAAAATAAAGAGGAAGTCAGGTGAGGTGAGAAGACTTCGACGTCTTCAGGGAGAGACGCCGCACCGCAGATACGACATCCCACAGTGTGTGAGATGCCAGAGGTACAGACACACCAAAGGCTACTGCACTCTGAAGCCGCGCTGCGTGAAGTGCGGCCAGAACCACCTTACCACGGAGTGTAGGAAGGAGAAGTCAAGTGAAGCAAAGTGTGTACTGTGCAGCAGCAAACACCCTGCCAACTACAAGGGCTGTACAGTGTAAAAGTAAATGCAGAGTAGAAAATTCCCGAGATTGAAGGAAAACAATTGTTACCACCGACCAGTACGCCGTCTCAGCCTCAGCAGTCCCAACCGAAGGAATACTTAACGATAAAACCAGGTTTTTCCTACGCTGACGCAGCCAAAGACAGAACAAGTCGCAAAAACACGCAGCCCACAAGCGAAGAGCAAGTCAGACCACAACAGGACCCAGTAGCAAGGCTGGAGCTTACGATAGCTATTCGACAAAATCGACACGCTGCTGAATGTCGTGTTGACTCTCGTGTCGAAGTTGATGTAATGGCCCACACAATTCGCCTGATCCTGTGGAACGCCAACGGTTTAGCTCAGCATAACGACGAGCTGAACGCTTTCCTCGCCAACCAGAGGGTAGACGTGATGATGATTTCGGAGACGCATCTCACGGACAGGAGCTTTGTAACGTTTCCCAAATACACCCTGTACAGCACTAACTACCCGAACGGAACCGCGCACGTTTAAACACACCAAATTCTGAAATACGTCAGCGAACACCTGCAAGGTACGAGCGTGGTCGTGGATGACTGGGATGGTCAACTAACTATATCCGCAGTGTATTGCCCGCCGAAACATTCCATCAGACAGGAGCAGTTTAAGGACTTCTACGACACTGTCGGCCCAAGATTCATAGCAGGTGGTGACTACAACGCCAAGCACCAACAGTGGGGATCCAGACTTGCAACGCCTCAGGGTAGGCAGCTACTTAAGGCTATGAACAGCGGCAGACTGGATCACATCTCGACGGGGGAGGCAACGTGCTGGCTGTCGGACGTGAGTAAGATCCCGGACGTACTCGACATCTGCGTGACCAAGGGCATCTCGAGGAACTATCTGCAGGCCCAATTGTGTCTGGACCTCTCCTCAGATCACTCACCGGTTATCGTCATTCTGAATTCTGAGGTGTTCAGCAGGGAAGCGCCGCCATTTCTCTACAACAACCGTACCGACTGGGAACATTTCAGATTGCTGATGGAGTCTGAAATTGAACTAAAAATCCCACTGAAAACGGAGACGGATATCGATCGGGCTATAGAAGAACTGAACTGCTTAATCCATAGGTCGGCCTGGTCAGCAACACCTGCAACAGTCCAGAAAGCGGAAACACTGTCTTGCCTCTTTACAATTAAGAAAGCGATTGCCGAGAAGCGAAAACTCCGACGCATATGGCAGAGTAGCAGACTACCGATCGATAAAACCGTTCTCAACAGTGCAACGAAAGACCTCAAAGACATGCTGAGTAGATACAGAAACCAGAAGTTCCAAGACTACGTCGAAAATCTGTCCGCAACACCTGTGACGGACTACTCGCTATGGAAAGCCACTAGGTGCATCAATCGACCACAGACCCGAATTCCACCGATACGGAAGAGCGATGACAGCTGGTCGAGGAGTAGCAGAGAGAGGGCGAGCGTGTTCGCGGAACACTTTGCGAACGTGTTCCAACCCTTTCCGGATGAGACAACCGCTAACGAATCGGACGAGATCAGTGAATTTTTGGACGTTCCGTTCCAGATGTCACTCCCCATAGAACCCGTACGACCAGTTGAGGTGATGGATGTCATCAATGGGAACCTGCCCCCAGATCACACTGAACAACAAAATCGACAATTGGCCGACGATGCCAAATACTTGGGCTTGTTTTTGGATCGGTACTCACGTGGAAGAAGCACATCGCAATCAAAAGGAAGCAACTGGGCTTCAAGTTTGCAAAACTGTACTGGCTGAACGGCAAAAGATCTCTTCACACTGCCATTCCATAGCTCACCCATTTAAGAAAGTAATCTTCAAAGTTTTACAATGTTATATACAGTACACACTGCGGTACTTTTTTATGCGATTATTTTTATGCGATTTATGTAATCAAACCAATTCCAACGGCGTTGGCACCATTGTAATGTTTTCTATCTGTGTGCATATGTACAGCCTGCTCAAACGTTTTTGTAAGTCGATTTTGAAAAAAAATCATCACAAGAAGATGCGCATTTGGATTAACATGAGTAACAGTGAATTATGTATGTGCATTTTGAAAATTTCTCTATATGAGAAAATAAATGTTTTTAAAATGTTTCCATGTGCAATTTAATTATTTATTTTGGTGGATGCATTTTTTCATATATTTCGTAAATCTTTAACGTATTTTCGATTTTTTTTATGCGATGATAACAGCACCATTCGATGACAGGGAATTGGAACTACCGGTTGGAATTCAATATGCTGCAGCTGAGATTTAAGAAAATAAGTGATATATATGTGTGTGTCTTGATACAGAGCTGGCGGTGTATATCAGTGGTAGTGGGTGATTTTGCGGTGATTTGGAGGATGAGATGGGGTAGTTTGGGAGAAAGGTCGACGATTCGTTCCGGTTATACGGTCCGTGATGGTGGCTATTCGGTGAACGGGACGACGGCAAGAAAAATCCGTAGGCGATTGAGGAATCTGCATGAAATAGAAAGAGAGAAATGTGTGGTGTAGAGGGCGGAAAATGCACGATTGATTCCGTTCGAGGGTATATGTGGCGTTTGAAGTGAGGTAAACTGGCAGCTGCCGGGGCGTAATGATATTAAACCACTTTGGTGGCGAAATAAAGGGGGTGGCAGATGCGAGCGGGGGTGTATGATGATGGGGAAGAGGTGGCCTGTGATCTCTTACCTCGAACCAATTAATATAATAAATTCATTATTGATGGCTGCGTATGTAATTATCCAATCGGGGTTGAGTGAGGCACGGTTGAGATGTGAAGGTAAGGTTGTGGTGGGTAGAGAGATGTGCCTTCTCCTCCACTCATCTTACTTGGTGCAGCAAGCAGCATAAGCAGCAGCGCACTGTGTGTGCATTGAATTAGTTGGCGTCATTGAATTACGTCGCTGCGGCCCCCGCTTGTATAATACAACCGCCGCAGCCAACCTAATTCTATTAACAGCCACGTCTATGTTCATGCCATTAAAAGGTTTCACTTACGAAAACCTCCACCATAGACGAGATTTTAATTAGACCTCGATGACGGCGATAAATTCATTTGTATGCACGTGCTAGCAAGCAAGCAGCAATCGAACGGCGAAAGGGCAAACCACGTAAAATCCCTCTACCACCCCTAATGGAATGTACACAAATATCAATTTTCGCGACTAATTGCTCGAAGCATCCCGCTAAAATCACATTCGCAAAACAAAATTGACATAAATATAAACAATGATATGCTCTACACAATTTTACATTTTCCATTACCGGTGGCGCCTCTGGGGACTAGGAATTGTATATAGTTAGGAATCAATAGTCTAAATTTTAATAATAAAATTACTACCGCGGGAACCCACACATTTATTTGTAGTTGCAGTTTCTAGTTTCTCGCATTGATAATAGGTAACAGCTGGAATTTTGTAACCCATTAAAAATATAATGCGACCTGTAGGTTTAGAAACGCAGACATTCATTTACGTCTAACAATGTATTAGTTTCCAAACGATTTCCATTTATATTATTAATAATTGCTAGCGCCTCTTAGCGCTTATTAGCGCTTATCATTATATTTCATATGAAAATGAAATTAATATATAATACTTGTCAAAATAAATATATATGGTCTTGAGATTAAAGCATGGAACTGCTGCTTTAAGTATTGTATGTTATAGTGAGGAGTGTTAGAAGAGAGTAGGTAAATAAGTTCCATCTTGAACCAAACGATTTCCTTTTCAATTTGGCTTTTTGTCCAAAAAAATAAATGATCTCTGAAAAGAATGATACAACTCAAACTATAAATTAACAAAATATAAATGATTATCCAAAAATATAAATGAAATTGTCGGAAAGATTGGTCGATTGGTCATATTGTATGTTAAAATCCTCTGGTGATGTGATTCCTCTGATATGAATGGCAACTGTAGGGTCGAGTTTATAATTATATTACAATTAATACATTTAGGTCTAATATTTAATATTGATAGCGTCTTTGATTATTGGGAATTGCAACTACAGACTCGAATTTAGTATACAGATATTCCAAAATAGCAAACACAATTATGTTTTTGTGCGGTTTTTGTTCTTTTTATGTTTTGTATGTATTTAGTTCTTCGGTTAGTCCGGTTTTAAATAGGAATATTTGACGGAACCGATTACCCAGATTTATATCGAGTGCATCCACACTTGCATTAGTCTCATTATAGAAATGTATGATTACAGTTTTTTTGTATTGCTGGAACATCAGTTTTGGTACATGGGAATCCAAAGTTATTCCACTTTGAAATCCAAATATAGAATATATTTAAAAAATAAGTATTTACTATAGATGGGTTACTTTAACCCGAATTACACTCTAAGTACCTCTTCCCGCGGCTACTTTGGTACTAATGAATTAAATTACAATAGAATGGTCCATCCATAATTTACGAGTTAAGATAGTATATAAAATCTTTTTTCATAATAATTTTACATGATGGTAATGATGAATTAATAGTGTAAATTAAATAATTTAATTTACTTATTTCAAATATCATTTGTTGCTTTTGTATTTGTTTGGGAATGACTTAGTCTGTTGAGAATCGAAGGCGTTTAAATAATTCAATAAACCGATAGACGAAAGTAATAAATCCCAAACGGGTTTTCGCGTCAAAGTTTTCTTCGGGGCGAGGGATATGAAAAGTCGCTGCCACTTTATGAACGCCAACTTGCCTCATCCTTCCACTCTTTCTCGACTCTCACCTCCACTACACCCCCGTTCGTCTTTCTCATCGGACGACGTCTCCAACGCCCCAATTTATCCGCCCCGTTTTATATTAAAAGCTTTCATCCTAACTAGATTACAACTAGAAAGAGGAAGAAACGTATTTATACGGGGCCTATAAAATATAGATGTCGACAATTTAATCTTTGCAAAATTCTACTTCCGTAGTGATTAGGGACATATAAAATAAAAAGAGTAAATATCTATATAATAAAAACTAAGTTTGAGTTTCCTTTTTAAATGTCCGACTAATTTAATTGTGACGACCGTTTTCTCGAATCCATTATAAAATGATGGGAACATTTTTTTAATTCCATAGAGCCGTAAATTGGCAACATTTATTTTAGTTAATTCAAATCTTTAAATGGAAATTTAACTCTGTGGAATAATCAAATTTAGATGAGGCAACGAAAGTTATGAGGAACCGACAACAAAAGCTAGGAATTAGGAAGTCATCAAGTGCTACCAATTATAAATTATTTCTTCTTGCCTCGTGAAAGTAACATACAAACAAAAATGAAAGGAAATATGTGGAAATACGAATCAGTAAATGAAAGGTATAAAGAAATGAATTGAAGAAGAAAAAACAAAGCATTTTTTGAAAGGTTTTTTTTTTGTGTCATTGTGAAGTGGAAAGCCGTGAAAATTGGAATTGAAATAACATAATTAATAATTCAGCGGAAGCTTTTAGAGCGGCAAGGCACAAAAAAATAGAGAGAGGCGTAATTAATTTCCATTTGTCGCAAACAACTGTCGAATGAATGGAACTTTTCTAATTTCTCCGCTTGTCCCGAGATCCGTTTAAATTATGGCCGCAGAATTAATTTCCAAGGGGGAGGATTTTCTTACCTCTCCATTCAACGTTTCGGTTATTTCAAAATAAAATGACTATCAGTGAATTACATGAACATTTGATCATGAAATAGTTCTGTTCGAAATTGCTACCGCGTTTGCTCGAAGTGGACCAAAAACAACAACGAGTTGATTCCGAGCGCAGTTTTGAGCTATTCAAGCGAAATAAAAACGATTTTTTCATGCGGTATGTAACAATGGATGAAATCTGAATCCAGTACTACAAGCCAGAGTTAAATTGGTCATCAGCTGAGTGGACAGTAAAGGGGGAAAACCGTTCAATGCAGCCAAAAACGCAAATGTCAGCTGGTAAGGATTTGGCCTCTATATGCGCACGGAATTTCATTCATTGATTACCTTGAGAAAGGAATATTATATGGTATTATTGGTGCGTTGCGAAAAAACGATCACAAATGACGAAGATAAAAGTACTCTTTCATCAAGACAATGCACCGTGTCACAAGTCGATCAAAACGATGGCAAAAATACACGAATTGCATTTTGAATTGCTTTCCCATTCATAGTATTTTCCAGATCTGGGTCCCAGCGGCTACTACCTGTTTGCAGACCTAAAAATAATGCTCAAGGGAAAGAGATTTGGCTCAAATGAAGAAGTGATTGCCGAAACAGAAGCGTATTTTGAGGCCATCGTTCTATAAGAGAGGTAACGAAATG
Source organism: Nicrophorus vespilloides (assembly GCF_001412225.1). Lineage (NCBI taxonomy): Eukaryota > Metazoa > Arthropoda > Insecta > Coleoptera > Silphidae > Nicrophorus > Nicrophorus vespilloides. Next base: position 172,543 of record NW_017096109.1, on the reverse strand, counting down.
TTAGAGAAGCATTGGAATAAATGTATTACTCATGAAGGGGACTATGTTGATGAATAAAGTCAAATATCACCTAAAAGTTGTTGTTTATTAGTCATACTACGAACTTATTGACTGAGGTATTATATGGAGAGGAGTAAATTATATAGAAGATCTAAATTACTGATTCTTTTTCCAGTTCCTTCAAAAATATTAAATTATTTTTTTTTAGTATTTTATATTGATCCCGTTTTATAGGAGTTTTATAGGAGATTTTGCATTTCCATTAAGGCTGCATTGCGTTCAGACTAGTGCATGAAAATGTTTCCGAGTTTCTAAATTGATAAAGTTCATATTTTAGATATTTTTTGTTATCATTTTTAAATTTAGGGGCGACTAATAGTCGAATGGTTAAGTCGCCCTACCTCTCGGTGCTTGCAGCAATAGGGCTATCGTTCATCACAGATGGACAGTGAAATTAAGGAGGTTCAGCATATGGACGTTCAGCCAAGTCGTTGGACAATGACAGTGTTAAGGATAGCAGCAGATTCACAGTGAAAGGAAATAGTGGAATCGTAGAGCATAAATATACTACTGCAGTTATCCCACCAGAGGACAGCCAATCTACAATTAAAAATTAAAAATCATCATAATGTCAACCGCGATCTTAAATTTACTCAATATTCACATTGATGAACAGATTGTGAATAAAATTACACGACATTAAAAAAATATTTAAATTTCTCGAGTCTCGAATGATAATTCCCGGGTAAGGAGACTATATATTTTTCCAAAATTTTAGGGCATTCCCGGTTCAGAAAACCTACTTCGATCAATGAAAAGAAACCCATCTACTTACACAATTGAATGAATTAACTCCTACAATGGTGGTCCAGGTGGCATCACCCCCATTCGAAGAGAGATGCATATTGAACGGGAGGCATTGTTTTAGATACATTTTGTTCAATTTTGTTAATCGCTTTTGGTTATTTAATCTAAACAGAATCAATAGATTAATCAGTTTAAGTATTGTTTTCTTTTATAAAATTAGTTTTATTTTGTTAATTGGGGACAGCAATTGGTCATTGTAAATATTAATCGCAATGCAAATTAAATATGTTTCGAGTCTAATTTTCGAGATTGTAAATTCGAGTATTTCTACTTGAATTAGACATGTCTTTGGATGAGAAAATTGTCCTTCTTTATTTTGGAGGACGAGGAGAGGATATTTTTCATGTCTGAAACTCGACCCGAGTGTTTTGCTCGCCGCTGAAATATTGCGGCGGCGGCGAAAGATGTTCGCGAAGAAAAATGATATCTGTAACCCAGATTTTTGTTCGTTTGCGGAGAAATATGCCCAAATTGTACAGGAATTACTTTCCTCCCTCATACCAAAACCCTCCATCAGAATGATACAATTTATATGTATATATATATATGTATATGTGTATGCTGCTGTTGCGTCGACACTTATTTATTATCTCCACTTGCTCAAGCGCGGTACGAAAATTTGAATAGATACGCTTTTTCAAATTAATAGATTTCTCTTATTTTCCCTTTACTTTCTTCCTCCCTTCCTTCCTTGTATGCCGTACGATTCTATTCATCCATCCCGACGTCTTCAAGATTTTATTATAAATTTCGTTGCCTTTCTCTCATTCATTCCGACGCCAAATACGCTGCATCCGAAGAATGGGGAAAACTGGATGTACGGGAAAAGCAATACCTACTCGGATTTTCACATCTAAATTGAATTTGTCATGCGGAATTTATTAACTCTGCGAAAAAGTGTACACCTTTCTTTCATCTCCCCAATCTCCTCGTTTGATAGTCATCACTATAATAATATATCATTGATGAAAGGTAGAAATATATATGTTCTGAATTCAGGTTTTTAAATCTTTTGTCATTATTTTTGTCTATTAATTATATTTTTTCAAAACTAAGATACTTTAATTTGAATATTGAGAACTGAAAATCTTAAAATTCTTCAAAATTGCAGTTATGTTCGAAGTTTATTTACAAATTTGCACTTTTATTTTATTTCTATTGTTGAAATAATTGAACAATATAATATGCTAATATTATATAAGAGATATATGAAATTTATTTGTTCATATTTTTTTTTGTAAAAATGTATTTAGATTTTTTTCAATTTCAGAATTATTAAAAATAATAGTTAAGGTTTACTTAATTTTCTATTTTTATATTTATTGACGAGTTTTATTTTGCTAGAAAATTAATATAAAGAATAACACCAAAAGTATAGTTGTTTTGATAATATGTTTGATAATTATTGAGTTTGAGTAATCGAAATCAGGATACAATTATTTATAAACGCAATTTTTGGTAAATAATTTATATTTTTTTAAATAAAAAAAGAAATATAAATAGATATTAGATTAGATATTATAAAATTGATTTCAGGAAGTAAATGTAACAGAAAATTTGCAATCTCCAGACGAAAATAAAAATAATTAATTGAAACAACAAATTTGTGATAAGATATTAGTGATTAAGCAATGAAAATAAACCCTGTAGGTGTATATAAGCTCATCGCAATTCAGAAATATACATCATAAAGTATCGAAATGAAATCGGCTTTAGTTTTTGGTTTACTATTCTTGGGTGCGACTCATTGCGCCCAATTTAGGGTCAAAAACGTGATGGGTGGCGACATCTGGATCGGAATTTTGACCAGCAACAATTTACCATCATTGGAAGGCGGCGGATTCGTTTTGGGACCGCAGCAGGAAGTAAGATTTTTATTTTGTAAAATGGAATTGCTTTTTTTTTCTCATTTGGAAAATATGAATTGTAGAGAGCTATTAACGCTCCGGATGATTGGGAAGGAAGATTTTGGGCGAGGACCTGGTGCAATTCGGGAAGTCAACATTGTGAGACCGGAGATTGCGGTAACAAGGTGCAATGCAATGGAGCAGGAGGCGTTCCTCCTGCTTCCTTAGCGGAGTTCAATCTGAAGGCTTGGAACGATGGAAAAGATTACTACGATATTTCTTTAGTCGATGGTTATAACGTGGGCGTTAAAGTAATTATAGTTTCAATTACGTTGAAGACCAGCTAAAATTGTTAATTTGTAGATCGAACCTCTTGGTGGTAGCGGAGACTGCAACGTCCTGCATTGTTCCAACAATCTGAATGATAATTGCCCGAACGAGTTGAGGAAGTACGGAAGCGGCGGTACCATTGCTTGCGAAAGTTCTTGCAACAAGTTTGACAAGGACGAGTACTGCTGCAGGAACGAATTCAATGATCCGAAAATATGCAATCCCAATACTTGGGCTGTGAATTCTGCAAAGTATTTCAAAGATAACTGTCCTGATGCTTACAGCTATGCTTACGACGACCACAGTAGTCTGAAGACGTGCATGGCTGGAACCTATCGTATCACGTTTGGTTAAGAAACAGATAACACAAATGTGATACATAAATACAAATAAAAGGATTGACTGCAACAGAATTTAGAAATACTATCAAACATTATTTTCATCATTTTAAAATATACTTAATATTTGTTAACATATTATAAATATTTCAAATTTCGAGAGTAAACTAATAAAATTTTATGAAAATCAATTGAATATTTAAGTTTTTTTTTTCATTCTGAATTATTTAAAGTTAAAACTATTTAATCAATGAAAATTAACTTGTATTTCGATTTTAATATTTCTTAAGTGTACGAAGACCAAATAATGATTTATGTGGCAATAAATAAACTTTGTATAATATAATAATAACATAAAATTATGGAACTAAACTGTAAAGTGGAATGCATATTAATTGGACTTGTATAAGTTTATTGGCGGCGCGAAGTATTTGAACAGCTTTTATTGTGGCACTTTGATTAATGTAAACGATGAAAAATGAAGTGGCTCCCGAGTATCGATTTATTTTCGTTCCATATTTTCATACCACTTTTATTAATGTTATATGCATATTGAGGATACGCCGTCTCTAAAATATAAATTTGTTTAATTTATATTCTGGCTTATTGAATATTAATTATCCGTTAGTATTGGCCCCATTAACACCGTTTCAATAAACAGTGAAACACGTTGGTTTGTAATTAATGCTGTTAATATTGCTGAATTGGCTTTCGTCGATTGCTTTCAAATGTTATGATTGAGACACGATGAAATACCTTCAGTAGAGATAATGAATGAGTATTGATTGTGGGAACTAATAAAGAAACGGTGATCAACAAGTCCTCATTAGAGAGATTTATGTCCGTTAAATGTGGGGATGATATCGCTCTAAGACGTTGGCGCACAAGTAACAGATTAATCTGGACGAGTTCATTGATGGATAGTTTTCCCCTCTTCATTACCAACATCATTCACTAAACTTCTTCAAGGGATGAAAGAAAAAAAAAACATTTTTTCATTCGCGAAGAATGTGCATTGGCATTTACAGGATTCAGGTTTGTGCTTGAAAGAAGGCTGTTTTTTTGGGTGGCGGTGATTGTGGATGGAGGCTGGATGGCGGCATAAATCTCGCGGTCTGCGCTCGTTCGTGTCAGGCGTGCCAACCGCACCAAACAACCGCAGCAGCATCCCCTTTCTTTATCATTTGCCGACTTGATAGGCTGCCAATAAATTATACAGGAGAGACACTTTCGCACCTTCCTGAATTTCTAAATTCCACTAAACTGGAATGCCCTGTGAGAGAAAAAAAAGTAAAAAACAATCTATATTTTGCGGCATGAAAAGTATATCAGGAAAAAAAAACATAGAAAACCTCTTTTAATCCTTTATTTATATTCCTACCATATTTTCAAAGATAAATATAATAATTACATTTGTAAATGCATATATTTTGAGTTTGAGAAAGAGTTTTGTGACAAAGTTGCTATATAAGCTATATAAAATAAATGCAAATTTGCAAACTTCGGTAAATATTGAACAATTTGAATGAATATTTGTTAAATTTCAAATGAAATAAAATATTACTTTCTCCCTCTTTCACATACAGTGCTCTGCAACCTATTCTCACCCACGGCACACCAATGCTGTACCTAGAATTCCGCGGAACACATCCTTTTTCTTGATTTAATTATGTTTATATGTTCATCGTGTTCAAAAGTTCCTCTGGCAAATTCTTGACCATTGTATTATCGGATTTTTTTGGACCGTTGAAAAATCACCTGTATTCGGCTCACGGCACACCAGTGTGCCGTGGCACACCGGTTACGGACTATAATTAAAGTATACAATATGAAATTCCGTCTTTTTATCGCACAAAAATATACAATATAGCTTTGTACATAATATAGAATTATGGGTTTGTATTAAGTTTTTCATATAAGATTTATATTTAATTATGTTTGCAAATATCTACATTATGAATTTACATTCTATTATGTATTTTTTTTATCGTTTATGAAAAATTTTCAACTTTTTTTGAATTCAAATAAAACGTCTAGTTTGCATGGTTTAGATATGTTTTGTTAAATGTCTTTGCTTGATAGTACTTTTTTTGCAAGTGAAAACTAGTATTCATGAATGGAACTTCTTTTGGGTTGATTTTCGATGAGATTGTTAGATATTGTCTGTAGATGTATGATTAAGATATGTTTTGTAAATATTTGGAAGCGAAGAATTGTTTTTTTTACAAAATTATAGTGTATTGTGTCTGTGAGGAGAGAGGTGGAGAGTTGAAAAGCTGTAGTGTTAGGAAAAGTAATTTAAAAATGTAATTAAACGTCGACGTGTACATTAATTAAGTGGCACGTAGAGTAATATCATTACAGTCCCCGAGGAATGAAATGTAAACATGTGCCTCGGGAGAGGTTGGGGAGTGGTGGTGAGGTGGAGAGGATAAAGAGGAGGAGGATGTGTGCCGTCGGCAAAAGGGTCCTTCTCAACCCTCCGACGGTCCAACAGAACGGAATAATTAATCGAAATATTAATTAAAACCAATTAATCTTCCGGAAGAAGGACCTTGCTTTTTTTCTACCTTTCTCCTTCTTGCTCCACCACCACCATCAACATTCAACCTCCTCCGGTCGCGAGACAAAAAAAAACCGCAATTACTTCGATGCCAAATCCCGGCGGAAACCGTATTATTCCATTTTTTTGCTATGCCCCCTCTCTCCTTCTCAAGCTTTAATCACGTTCCTACCATCATATCCATAGTACCTATTCGGAAATGGAAACCTCGAGCACTCGATACGCAAATACTGTATGTTGGCTGGCGTTTGGAGGTGGTTGAGGATGCAGATGAGAGACGAATGTGACCGTAATCTGACACCTGCCGCCTCCAATCTAATTTTGGAGGCGATTGCGGAAAGCTCGAGCTGAATGTCAAGAAGCTTCCGGTTTCGAAAATCCGCCGCCCCAAAACTTATCCCCTTGCGCAGAGAGCGCGTATTACACGATATTACTTCCGAAGAGTTTTATCGTTATGCAGAGAGAGAGAGAGAGAGAGGAAGAAAGAGCGCACAGAAAACAATTCCTAATGGCAATAATTGACAGACGTCGCATTTCGGTTGGCCGGGAAAAGTTCGCGGAAACGTGTATATCCTACCATCTCTAAACTTTTTGCAATTTTATAGTTTATTTGAAATTTGTTCCATTGTTTTCTTAATCAAAATAATAATCGTGAGAAGAAAAACGAGTTTCGTTTAATTTAATTTCAATTATGCAAATAATTTGTAATTAACACTTTGTCATATACTTATGCAGTATATAATTGATACAAATGAAATATATAAATATACAGTAAAACATAATTAATAAAAATGTCAGTTGATTAAAGTCATGTATTATACATTTATGTCGCATCTTATTCATATTGCATATGTTTGATTATTTCTATTGGTACTAATAAAAAAATAAGTAGTAGTTCACAAATGTCATATATCTGACATTTATATTACATTTTACGCATTTTCTATATGTTTAATTATTTCTATTTTCAATAATTAAAATGATTATGATGAAAATTAATTTAGAATATAAATTTATGTATGAATTAGTTTTCATTGAGTATTTACTTGTTATTTTTTACTATTTTATTTAAATACTTTTCTATAAGAATTAACAGCGGGATTTTCTAATGTTTTATTTTATTTTCAGGTAAGTCGGACGAGTTTGGTGATTTTATTATGGCACATTACTATTTCTAAATCGACATATAAAAATTGTGGTAAGAATATTTTTTTTAATTTTTTGAGTGATACTTAGGGTTAACTCCAAGTAGTAGCGCATAAATATGTAAGTTGATTGAACGTTTCTAATGGGTTTCGGGCAATCCCAGATGGAATACACAATTCAATCCGCAAACCTCTGGACTGTGAACGTCTCTCCAATTACGAACGCAAGCGCAAGTAGTGATGAGGGGGATTTTAGGGAGACGGTGGTGGATTGGTGAGGTGCGGTTGGTTTCGGGCTACGAATTTGATGCCATAATAGTTTACAAACTATTTCGTTCGCCCGACTAATGTAATTACATTAATATTATTATTAGTCTCGGAGTTAAATCAAAATTACTCCCAGGAATATCGTTGTTCGTTCATAGGAAGGGAATGATGGGTGTTGGGTGGTAGTTGAGGATGATGAGGAGATGAAGTCGAATTGCAAAGTTTTGATTCGTCCCCGATGTAATTATGGTGCCACTTCCAATGCCTTTTATATTCCACGGCTAAATGTTATTAAGACTTCCAATTGCTTTCCAAAACCATACTCCCTCCTTCAACTCCACCTCCTCATTCCGCCTTTAATGAAAGTGCTTCGTTTAATGACTAGTGCTTTATGACTACACTTTCTAATTAGGTTTGATGCTGCTTAACAGCATTATTCCAATCACAAATGTTGTCAATTAGCTAATTATTGTAACAATTGCATAAAGGTTTTAGACCAACAGTGATAATTTATTAAAAGATATTTAATAAAAACTATTACGTAAAAAGAATTAAATAGACACAACAAGAAATTTTCACATATAATTTTGTATTGCTATTATTTTGATATTGTTGTTCAGCTTATTTCAGTTTTTACTAAAAAATATTATGATAGATTTGAATACAAAAAGTGGATGTATAATAATTGTATAAAGATAATGATTAGATTTAACAATTTATAAATATTTTTTGTAGATTGTATATACTTTGGGTATTGTAGGAATGTAATTGAATTTGATATTGTGATGCAACAATGTTGAGTGTATTGCATTGAGTGAGACTGGCTAATGGAGTCGTCTTGCCTTAATCAATTACGTCGGAGATTTAAACGAATAATTAAATGATGTTACAGTGCGAGTGGAGGGTAGAAAGGTTATTAGAATAAAGGGATGGAGTCCAATTAAATCTGGAATGAATGAGCAAAAATTATTAATGCTGAAGAATTGAGTGGGGTGGAGGGATACAATAAACGTTTGCCCTTCCGATTTTACAAAGGTTCAAGGGGTGCATTATGAATTTATGTGCTTTAAAACCAGCTCCGTTCGTTCCCTTGTGTACGTGTTTTTATTGGATCCATATCAGTTTGGGAATGGGAGTTTGGATGTTGCTGCTGCTGTTTCCGCTTGAGGTGGTTGCTGTTGGAACTGTGCAGGAAAATATTTAACAACATGAACGGACAGGGAGGGCGGAGGTTCTAAATTTGAATAATCCTGATAATAAAAACGGAAATCCTATAGTCCTGTTATAATAAAAGGCAATCCGACGTCGATAAAAAGGGTTGATTGAGGGCGGAGATAAGGAAGCGAAGTGGGCCGGTCCGCTTGTCGATTTGATCTGGTTTAAAATAGACAAAACGGGGTTTTTCTTCTTGGAGGATTCCCCCCAAACGACAACGACGATGCGCGCACCCAAATGAGTTCAACACTAAATCTTTCACTTCTCGTTTAACATCGACCTACTCTATTCCCCCTCACCCTTTCAAAACCAACCTCATTCAAACCCTCCACCGATTGGAATGCGAAAGGCAAAGGGCGCGCAAATTTGCATTCGATTCCGTTTCTTCTAATTTTATGTATCATTTGATCGCAATCTATAAAATCTGACGGCGCTCGAGCATCCTCTCTCCTTCAACCCCTTTCTCAATATTTTCATCTCTCTTTTCTCTCGCGCACAAAATCCCGTTCTCTCTCTCATTGAGTTTTATCCGTCCGCATGGTTTTGCCGAACGCTGTTTTCCCCATTACCGAACTCCCAATTGAAGGAACGATTCCTTCTCCTCCTCTCCTACATGTTTTCGTTTCCTCTGCAACCGGTGTTTCGATTCCCTCGCCGCGTGTTACTCCTTTTCCGTCTTTTACGGTGGATCATTTTCATTCTATTTAATTCGGAATCTTAGGAGATTTGCATCCCTCAAAAGAAAATCGAAACCGCAGAAGTCTTACTCATTCCACCTTTTCCTCATTGGATTCAGATGGAATTAAATTACCTCTGATTTCATATATTTTTTTATAACAAACTTCAAACAAACTGATAAAAATAATAAGTTTAGTCTAAACATTAAACATTATTATGTCATTATCATTTCTACGATTGTTGCAAAATAGAAGGAATTAATAAATAATTTGATTTATAATGATCGTTTGCTCTAATTTATATATATTAAGAAAATAGAAATAATTATAATTTATTGCCCAGAAAACAATAAACAAAAAAATATAAATTGAAAAGAAAACAACTATAAATATAAATAAATAACAGAATAGAATAGAAATAATAACCCAAACATATTAAAAGATAAATAAAAATAACAATTCAATAAATTTAAAGCAAATGTAAGCGTTTCTGCCCGATGAAATTATATTTAATTATTTCATTTGATGATTTTAAATTGGTAATGGAAAATGTTTGTGATGGACTGTATAGATTGTACAGAGTGATATTCCATTAGTGAAAGCAAAATGAAAGCGTTTCTGAATCATAATTAATTAAAATTTATATGAGACGATATTTCAATTAGTTTTGTAAACGAATAAATGCGACTGGTTTGGGGGGCTGTTTTAGAATATAAGTTGTAAATGGTTTCTTCGTAAGGAAGAGTAGAAGAGATGAGGATGAGCTAAGGAAACGGGACTGTGTATATATCTCTGTGTAGGTTAGAAGCGGAACGGTTTTCGGCGATAATAAAGTGTTCCTTAACTGTGATAGTCATTGTTTGAAACGATCCGAGGCTGCTGCAGCCTCTCACCATCACCCACGTCCCCTTCCCCGCCTTTGAAGGGGGTGGATGAAACCTCTTACGCATGACTCTTTCGAAATTGAATCGCGAGATGCTTTATATGCAAAGCCCGACTTTATGGGACTTTACTAGCCGGGATGGGCTTTGCAAAATTAGAGAAAGAAACAGGGATTAGTCGTCTGGTGCGCCCCTTTTCCACAACCCTATCCTCATCTTTATCCACAGTCTCCTTCACCCATCCTCTACGTTGCATTTCAGCCTGCCTCATTTCACGCGGCCGTGCCCTTTTGGCACTCCAATTTATAACGCAGAGGAAGTGACTAACTATATGAGAAAGGATCTATCTTTGAAAGAGTGTGTATGTGTGAGTGCGAGCTTGTTACAAAAGGATTCCGGGGGAGGAACGGATTAAGAGTTTTTCAAGTAATTTCATCCTGCTGATTAGGGATGCGACACCAGACGCCCCCGCAGCGGCGTCAGCCCCTCGGCGCTTCAATATTCCGGCGACGAACGCTTTAATTCCAAATCCCCCCACAGTTTATATACACATTTTAACACTTGCTTTTGCCGTTCTTCTCCACCCTTTCCACTCATCTCCTGAGCGGCACGACCCCGCAAAACAAGACACAAAGAAACTGAGATACAAGGAAATAAACAGGAGCACAACTTTATTCACGCGATAACGGGAACAGGGGGTGAGAGAAAAAAGCAAAATAAGGAAAACAACAACAATAAAAATAACTCCAGGGAATATATAAATGTATTAAAAAGACATGTCCTTATTTTATTAATGCAGATACATAACAAATTCTTCATTCCGTAATTATGTATTCATTAATGTTTCAAATATATCGAGAACGATGAGAAATTGTAAAGAAACCCGGAATAACTGACCAATATGAAATGTTAAATATGATTCAGATTTGAAATATCGAAAACATAAAAAATAAAATAAATTAAAATGTGGATGTGTATTGCAACTATTCATATAATAATAATAATAATTTATTGGCCAAACATCAATACATAAGAAGAAAAAAAAGTACAATTTATACATAAATAAATTTTAACATACAATAAAAAAAATATATATTAATACTATTCATATATTTAAACGTATGTTTTCGTATTCATTTATTCCACGCTTTTCAAGAATAATATACACATTTTATTCATTAAAAAATATACATTATAAATATGCCAATTAATAAAATTAAACTAATAAAAAAATCTAATATGTTTGGGATGTTGTTAATGTGAAGGAGGAAGTGGAACGATCCATTCATAATACCATTTTTTTCTCGCTTGTTTTCGGATGGAATTTTTACGGTGCTGTTAGGTAATTGACGGACGAGGCTGCGTTACACCGGTAACGGGCAATTTTTCAGGAATACACGCTGAAAAATCCATTTGAAGCGGCGCACTTCGCCTCTCCATCTCCTCATCCTCCTGCTTCTTCTGCTCTTTCAGATTTTCCAAGAAGAAGGAATATGATGGATCGGGGGGCGGGCGGCGGCATCTCCCACTCGACGTTTTATAGTTGCTTTACCGTCTGTTCCCTGTCGCATTATAAATCATACAATATTATTTTTACATCTATCATTCCACGTCTCGCGCTTATTATTCCCTTTCTCGCGCTTTTGTTTTTCCATTTAATATCTAATATCCTGCAACCTAAATGGTCTTCGTCTCTTCAGAGTAACTAATTTTCCAAACTAAACAAAAGGAAAATTAATCTTTATTTATTTGACACTTTAGTCCATTGATTCGTAGTATTTTCGTGTGTGCGTGATAGGTTTGGAAGACTGCAATATTCGAGAGGTATTCCACGGAAAAATACCTTTATTGTTATTACTGGTAAAGTCGTAATGATTATCGTTTTCCTGGGCGAAGGGAATTCACCGCAATTAACTGAACTTATTGTCTCCTGAGGCCAACAGTTCTAAGATATTCTCGTAATGAGAACTTTGGAATGCGTACTAATATATATTTATACAATAATTTTGCTATAATTATCTAAGCTTGAGCAATAGATCCAGTTTAAATAAATATCTTTGAGAGTATATATGTCGATTTAATAAATAATTTATAGAAACAAAGATGTTAATGAAAATGAAGTTAATGGATAAAATTTATAATTAATTAAAGAATTCTTTTAAAAGAAAATATTGAGAAATTCAATTATAGAATCTTGAAAGCGAAATTATTTGTAAAATAAAACGGAAACTGTAATACAGGATCACTTTTAAACACTTTTCATTACGAAACTAATTCTCGGGGAGCCTTAAATGCGGCTGATTTAACTCACAATTGGAAAAAGAAATCCGGCAATTCGGTATCGAAAGTTCGAAGTCGAAGTCGGAAAGAGAAGTACAGAATGGAAAAGGGAGAGATGTACATTGGCATTGAAGGGAAGAATGAGAGAGATGGAAATGTAACTTGTTCAAGAGAGAGAGAGAGAGAGAAACCGTATACAAAAAGCGAAATTATGGGCTTTTGATGAATGATTATGAGGGAATTAACGTTGCTGAGCGAAGCGAAATGGTAATAAGTTTTGCCAAGTGGATGTATCGATTGTACAATGGTTAGTTGGGTATGCGCGCGGGGAGTGCAATCCGAGGGGTTTGCTAGATGATGACGGCGGCGGTGGTAGAAGGTGGAGGGCGGCAAGTGCGGCGAGCATTCGCCTCTCATAAACTAGACTGGTTCTGCAATTGTGCTCGGTTGAAGCGGAGGCGGCGGTTCCGGACAATAATCCTGCATTTGTATTCCTAGATCTGATAGCAATTATATCCAGTCGCGAACTCTAAACCGATGGAAACGTACGTTCCTCCGAAAAGGGACAAAGTCCATTGTGTCATCAGCGCCCAGACGAAACTCCGCAATTGTCCCAAAACTAATTATCGGTTCTCGTCAATTACAATATGCGAATTAATTTCGACCAATAAAAAATTCATGTCCTGTCATTTAATATACTTTATGTACTGAATAGAACTTAGAAAACTTTCAATTAATCTTTTTCTTGTTTATTGTAGAAAAGTGCAACTTAAATTACCTCGATTGATACCAACAAATGCTTTTTCTTTCGTACCATGCCTTTAGACACCATTCTAGGTGTCAATTTTCTATGATAGTTGTTTGCACGTATGTTTTAGTTTTCATCTCAACAATAGTTCGAACGCAGGATCATAAGAAAATGAATTTTCAACTTTACTCAAGAAAGTACGTTTTTATTTTTATGAAAAAAAAAAGACTTAGACTTCAGACTTCAGTAAATATTGAATAAATTATCTCCTAGTTGATTATTATTGTACAGAAAAAATCTATACCAAAACCATACATTTTCGACACCAGGACTTAAGTCATAATACCACTGATTTAGGTCATATAGCGCACAGTGTGATTGTTGTGCTGCATCATCGAAAATAAGTAACTTTTAATTTTAGTTAGCGTTTATATTTGTTCTATCTATTAATGAGAAATGAGGCGTCGTCACTTTATTGTTATTAGTCACATGCATATTTATGGATGCACGGAAAAGGAAGAAGATGAGTTAAAAACTAAGCGAGAGAAGGACCGAGAAAGGAAAAGAGCGACGGTGTCCATATCCCCGGTTGCTTTATTACCGTTGGGAGGGTTGCTTCGTTTTTCGTCGTTTAATAATTGAGCGTCGAGTTTATAGGTAGAACCGCATGCAAACCGAATTGGTGGACGGGCTGGGAATCCTCCCACGCTGCCGTTCCACAAATGCATTATTAATATATATTATTATATTGCCATACATGGACCACAATTGTTTAGCATTGTCCTCTACGAAACAATAGAATAAACCGAATAATAATAAAAACATCATACATACAAACAACAGCAACAAATGAACAGACATAACATTAAACAACTCTTTAATGTCTGATTTCATCTACACTAATAAACATTAATAAACACTTATGGTATATTTTAATTGCTCTGACTATATATTACATTTTGAAAAAAAAAAAGTTTAGGAAAACGAGGTAATATTAAGTCACAATGCTGTTGCTCTTTAAAATAATCTTTAAACTATAGATTTTTTTAATATTTTTAAAATATTATCAATTATTAAAAAAAAATCATCAATTTTTTATTATGTATTAACATTATTTGTTGCATTAAGATATGTTGTTAACCAGTTATTGATTAATTCACTAAATGAATTAAATTTTAAAGATTTTTCTCAGTATCCGTTGTTTACGTCGTTGCATAAATGGAACGAAACTTTAGTCTATTAAAAGCGTGCGCAAATATTGTTCGATGCCCTTAACCTCCCAGTCTTTCACAAAACTAACTTTACATGCAATTTCTCTTAAGCTGAAATAACGTTTAGTTTGCGTTTGCACGTGAAGTGCTCTCTCTCTCTCTCTCTGTGTTTGGCGATAAAGTTAGAGAGAGAGAGATGATGGTTTTGTAGAGGTCGGAAGGTCAACAATGGGAATTGATGATTGGGGCAATAATTGGTAATTACCGTTTGATGGGAGTGTCGGAGGATGGAGGAGAAGCAAGGGTGGGTTTTTGGTGGATGCAGTATAAATTCTCGTTTCGTTATTAAAATCTATTAAGGCAATGATGCTCATTGAAACGGCGCAAAAGCGATTAAAGGTAATAAATAACGTACAAGATCCATTAGTACAAACGAATATTAATAGATGCCTGGGCCGGTGCTGATTATTGGAGCGTACAGGGTTTCGCAATCAATTTATCTCCCGGTGCGGCGGCCGCCCCCGCTCGGTCTCCGTCTCCACATCACCCTCTCCACCCTCCTATGCCAAAACGGCACTGCTCATTGTATATATGAACAATCGTTTACAGTTTGCCAATCCGCCAACTACGTCCATCCGTCCATCAACAAATTAACCTGTAATTATCCTCCCCGCTGCCCCCATCTCTACCCTTCTAAACGCGCCGCATTACCACAGGTTTATAGCATTAGTCTTTCTGTTTTAGTAATTGCCCATGTAGCAATGACCGAACCCGATCCCTGCAGGATCCTTCCAAATTTGAATAACAATGCGAATCTGGCACATGGTTCTCTTAAAGTCTTTTCACATTCACTCCCCAAGTTTTATTGGATTTAAAAAATTGATTCCATCTTAAATAAAACAAAAATTGATGCGATTTTAACGAGGCGAATATACGGACATATTTTACATCTCAAAGACAATTTATCTTATACTGTGTTCTTGCAAACTTCATAAATTATAACGATCAAAGTCTAATCAACGTCTTATTAATATTTATTGTGTGAGAATACAGAATTAATATTATTTTTTTTGATCTATAGTTAAACTAAAAGTACCTGTTTTTGGTACTTTTTTACGAATACATTTTTTTAAAAAGGTTTCATAAATGTTTGTGTTTTTTTATTGTCTAAAATGTCTAAAAAAATAACAGTATATTACATTATTTGGTATTTGTTGCTATATTTTTTAATCATTTCATTATATTTGAAAATAAAGCTAAATTTTTAGTTATTCATGTTTTACAAAATTTAATCTGCAAGAGGTAATTTGATTGATTATTAATAAAGCAAAATATACATCTGAAATTAATTTTGTAATCCTTTTAATTTTTAATTTTCATTCTTTTATAATTTATCTACATAATTTCCATTTATTTCAATACATTTCTTAAGCCAGTTTTTAAAAACATTCCTTAAAATCGGCTTTTTGGAGCATTTCAACTTTTAATTAATGATTTTTAAACAGCCAGAATCATAAGGCGCTAGGTCGGTAGAATAAGATGCTGGGCGAATTTCATTGATGCCAGAGAGCGCAAGAAAATTATTGGTTATGTCAGTGGTGTTAGTGATGTAAAAAGTAGCGACGAAGTTTCCCTTTTTCTGGTTGTCCAACAAATTTTTGAAAACTTGTGTTTAGCAAGTTTCTGTGTACTCCTTAGCAGTTATCATCTGACCAGTTTCGAGTGGGATAGCAACTGCTCCTTTACCCTGGTAAAGTAAATTGACACCATCAATTTTGTTACAAGATAACAGTCTTGCTTCAACTGAGGGGATTTGCACCTTCTGCATTCCATGGACTGCTGCTTGGTTTCCAGGTCTTATAGAATCAAGATTCATTATCTGTTACGATTTTACTAAAAGTGCTCCATATTCAAAATTTTCTAAGAAATATTCAACAAAACGAATACGTGCATTTAGTGGAACCCATCGAGCGGATTTGTTTGTTTGTGCTGCCCAGTTCATCAATTACCATTTCATGTGTTACTCTTGTTTCGTCCTCCACAGAAATGTCCGGTCTGAAATCTTTGAAACTATTTGGAAATAATCACAAGGCATGATACATTCACTCCATATGCATTTTGACATTCCTGGAAAATTTTCATAAGCTTGAGTCGAAATCCGTATAGAATGGCAAAACAAATTATTGATGTGTTGGTGGTGGAATTTCAATCAACCTTACTCACTAATCTTGCATTTTCTCTTTCTGTTCTTACCAATCTTCTTGACATTTTACAACTTTTGTTTTTTCAGAAACAAATGAATTAATGCCAAGTTAGCGAACTTTTGTTAATAATAATTAAAAAATATTAGATTATTTACGTTATTATCTATTTTATTACTTAGTGTTAACTATTAATTATTAAGTAATTAATATATCACAAATAATAATTGCAAAACATTTTGTTAACATTTTTTTTAATACATAAATTCAATTATATGTGGATGCGACGGGGATTTCTTTAAAAGTAATATTATAACTCAAACTTATTGGTCCGCGATCCCCTTTTCTACTTAAACAATTTAGAGGACTCCCCCGAAGAATGAGTTTGTGTAGAAAATCGTAGAATAACATTCCGTACCATCTGTCATTAATTTTTCTGCGACCCCACAAGTAGTTTTCTACTTTGAGAATCACTGAGTTAAAGTATACATGTACCAGTATGAAATATAAATATCATCAAGGAAAATTAATGATTATAAATTAAAAAGAAAATGTAGATAAAAACCAAGATAATATAAACTCATAAATAAACCTTGAAAATCAGAAACTTGCTATAAATAAATTAATAGACAATAACAAAATAAATAAACAAACAATGTGTCCAAAAGAATAAGAATTTCTCTATAAATATAATAATTACTTAATTAATGTTAATTTTCAATTAGACAATAGGGTTTTACTCATAGCGTAAAAATATTTTAAAAATAGAATAATAATTTTAGTTTATTATAATTTGTTTCAAATGGGAAACTATTACGCGCATTGTTATATTTTGTTATATTGTAAAACTATTTGCTTATTGCCAGTATGTTTTACATTGTAAATAATAAATTTAGTTAAAAAACAATTAATAATGATTATGTAATTAATAATATGTATAGGTAGATTTGTAGAATAGATTTTTTTGTCTAAAATACACCATGAAACATCTGTTGCCTTTCATCGAACGACTCTTATATTTTAATTTATATTTATGGATTATCTTCTTTGAAACAAAAAAATACATTTTTTTTTAACTTACCCAATACAAATTGAAAGTTTTACAGCAGGTGGTAAAACGGTCGTATAGATATAGCATGTGCACCATAAACGTGATATATACGTTCGAGGGTCACACGTGTTAATGACGAGGATTAATTGTTAAAATTTCGTGGCGAAAAGTTACCTCTCTCCACTCTTCTCTTTCTCTCACTCAGTTTGTGTGTTTTCTTCGGGTGGCAAAGTGCAATGAATTTACGGCCGATTCCCGTGAGCCGCAGTCGTAAAATGGGCTACGCGTTACGTTTTCATTGCGTTTATTTTACACGGCAATAAAATAAACGGACAAAGTTATAAGCAATATTTCCTTGCTGCCATCTGCCCAACCAACTGGAAAACTTATATATTGATAAAGAAAAGTACAATTTAATTCAACTTCTTGCACTTTCAAATTTCTTCGATGGACGCTTTTTTATTTGAAAAGCAATACAAAACTTTTCGACGTGAATTAAAATTTTATTTTTGTTAATATGAACGTTCTCCGTAGAAACATTTATTTGACACAATAACCCTCTGGTTATCTTTCCGCCAAATATTTTAAAATCTTGATTTTTTATTATTAAATGTGAAAAAAATACAATTTCATTCAATTTATTTGTATTTCTTGGTTGACTTTTGATTTAATTAAAATTATGTATGTTGAAACATACAATAAACGATTTCCCTATTATTAATTTTCCATTTGGAAATGTATATTAATAAATTGAATCTTCATTTAAAATGCACTTAAAAATATTTCTATGCTATTTTAATGGCATGTTGTAACTATGATTTTTTTGTCTATGATTATGATTGGTTTATTATTCATTTTCCATTATAACATTTATATTAATAGAAAATTATATTTTTTTACTATTTTGAAAATAAAATAAGAAAAGGATAAAAGATTATCCTGCAATAGAAATGCAATTAAAAATATTTAAATTTTAAATTATTAAATATGATTTTTGTAATACAAACGCGAATATAAAAGTTTATTATTAAAAAAAATCATAATTTCTGAACACATATTTTCTATATTCATTTTAAATGCAGTTCTATTATTTTTCATCAATATTTTGAATTAATTATGTAAATAAATATAAATCTAGTGCAATTTATGGAAAATTCGATAATTTGTAATTATATCACACGTAGATGCGCCGTTTTTTTTTCAATTATTATTTAATTAAAGTAAAATTGCATTCCATTTTGTTTTTGTAAATTAGTTCTAATTTGTGGAACGTTTTATAAGAGCAAACTTGACTATTATAATAGCGGATGCATGGGTTATATGAAATTAATATTAGATGGAAATTAAAATGTAATTTCAATTTTCGCACGAGTGAAATATTTAAAATAGATGAAACGTTTATTATCTTATCTCCTCGGTATTGTTATTGCTGTTATATAATAATTTCGTATCCGAAAAGGATATTAAAGGTAATAGCCCCCACTTTCGAACATAAACACAACAAACATGGCGAAAGCAAATAACGTTCAAGTTAAATAACAAATATGTTCTATAAACAGGAACCTTTGCCTTTCCCTTTTCCCATATATAATGCAAATGTTTATTCAGGACAACACGGCATGCAAGAGTCCACCGCGTTTGGCACATATATACACATTCTTCAATGAGTTATTTGGTTATTTTTTTCCTATTTCTACCCTTCTTCTCGATATTATTCGTTCAACCCTTTGTACCCTAATGCCGTACTTCCTGCGAACCTCCTATTCCACCCTCAATAGGACGAACGAAAACACAAGTGAAATAAATCAGGTCAGACCAACTGTGTACGTGTTAAACTATTCATGGTTTTATCAGATTTAGGTATCGTATTAGGAATGGAAAACGATAAATTGGATACCTCTATATATCCGATGAATAACCGAACGTCTGAATGAAGCGACAACACAAACCATAATGAAATTATTTGCCTTCGTTTATTTGTTCGAACTCGTTTTTGGTCAATGTACACTTGCGTAAAAGCTGTAGGTGTATATAGAACACACACATTTAGTTAATTGATTTCGTGCTAAAGCTAATCACGAAAATCAACAAAAGTTAAATTAAAGCTAAATTCGATTTAAGTTTCTTAATTCTTTAACTTCTCGATTTAGACTCGCTTTGTTACGAAAATTTCACAATTTATTATTTCTTAAATTCAACTTGAAGCAACATATAATATTGTATTATTATTTTTAATAAATATTGCTGATTTTTTACGAAAATTATAAATAAACAGCATAACAATTAAACATTTTTGCAGTTAATAGAGTTTTGGAAAGACTCGAATAAGTGAAAATCGGAAGCTAGACTATTCTTGAATGCCGCGGTTGGAGTAATACAACTCAGTCTAACTCCAACAATTTTTGTAGGATTGTAAAACAAATATAAGCGCTTACATTGTTGTTTTCGTATCGTAACGGTTTATGTAATGCTTTATATTTCTTGAATAACACATTAATTATATTTATAAATTGCTTCTTTTTTTAAAGAAAGTATTAATATCTAAATACAATTATATACAATTTAAAATTGTGCAATTTTAATTCAAAAAACAAATCTGTGGATTTAAACTCTTTAATTTTCTATTTCAAATTCAACAAATTTCAGCAAATATATGTTGAAATAATTATTTTAAATAGATAATTTATAATTGAAAATGTTTTCTAATTTAAATTTCTTAATTTTTTAACTCGTCGATTTAGATTTGTGAATTATTTACAATTTTAAATTGTGCATTTTGTAAATGTTTTTTTTATTTATAATTTCCAATTTTAAATAATAGTTAATTACGCTTTTGAATTATTTCATATATCATTATTATTGATGATCCAATTAAATGTTTAGTATATCTCGAGAAGTCATGTAAATACTCCATTTAAGCTCTCCGTTAAATAGCTTTAATTCTCTGTTAATTACGTGACGGATTAAAGAGGCGGAGATACGATTTTTGCATGTACCTCCTAACGAATATCCGATGGCCATTTATGTCTTCCTTGACAAGGGAGAGGGCGATTAGGGCCAGTGCGAAATAGTTTCGGGGCTAATTATGTGACCCTCTCCACCGAATGGTGTTTGGAAGGAAACCGGTTTAAATATTAATAGGGACTAGGACTAATCACTTCCTCGTTCCTTCTCTTTCTATCTCTTGCTCTTTGGAATTTGAATATTAGGTTTCTCTTTCTCGTTTGTATTCGGTAAACGAAGGATGCTTTCGATTCCCCAGCACGTGGAATAACAATTATATCTTACTTAAACGTTGCTCTAATTAGTGCGGAAAATTGATGGAGCGAGTCCATATCTCCATAACTCTTTCTTCTCCTCCTCCTTCCCCTCCAAGCGTTACAGTACAATCCGTTCCTTACTTGACTTAGCACATGGTAAAATAAATAAGTCTGTAGACGCGGGAGAATGGTACCTTTCACTATAGTTTGTATTTATGAGGACATACCAGGGTGCATAGGCGATTGTGCGCAATGTTTTTGATTGGAATCGCTGGAGTATTTCGATCTTAGAGTTCCTGCTGAATCTCTCAACTGTGTACCATATATCCATATCGGTTTGAGTATAGATTTGTATATCAATAATTTGTTGTCGATCGAGTGATAGAACTAAAATTATCAAACGTTTACCGGGCCGCGGCGATAAAAAGGTTGGGGAGCATTGCTCTATTTGATTTAATCTACTTTGCAAGTTTTGTGATGCTACTGCTGGTTTACTGTCAGTTGAAATTAGTGCAGTGCCATCTTCGAATGTAGCGACAGTTATTTTATGTGTTGTCGGGAGATTCGATGTAAAGATGAGATAGAGAATAGAAAAAAATATGAAAATTAAAAATAAAAGTTTTATTTGTAATATTTATTGTTATGCAAAATAATCAACAGGTTAGCTGTGAAGATGTTTTTTAGTACAAAAATACAATTTTTTCCTAACTGTTGCAACAAACTGGTGAAAAATTGCAGAAATTTATTTATCATAATTTGGTTAGATAAAAAAGAAAGAGTTGTAGTTTAGCTTATAACTGATTTTTAATATAAAATCCACATTTTTCACAATTGGTGCAAGAAACTGATAATAATTGTGAAAATAAAAAAAATATGCTCATTTATTTGTCATAATTTCAGTAGATTTCAGTAAGCTTGGCTTACAAATTATGTTTTTTTAATATAAAAATACATATTTTCGAGCTGATTAAAAAATGCAGATAATTTAAAAAAAAATGCTCTTTTTGTTGAAAATGTTTCGACATCCTTTCGTTGTATGTCAAATACAAAGACTTGGCAAAAAAAATGAACAGGTTGCCACATGCATCCAACAAATTGAAGCCCGAAATGCGGTTATTGTGATGCCATTTCGGTTCCCTAATTCGGAACGCGGCAATATAAAATAAAAGATCAAAAGAGTATTTGAAACCGGAACCACTCGCTCTCTCGCGATGTAACACAATACGTCTTTTTTGTGCTAACTTTATCATCGGATGCACTCGCAGCGTACATCTCTGTCTTTCTAGCATCGTGTGCATCTATTCGTCTTTTGCGACTGAGATATTAGATTTAGATGTCAAATTGCAAGCGTGCGAGTGCCATTTATGTGCTCGGCGGTTGGGGATTGGTCGGTTAGAGACACAAAGACGTCGGCGTCGTCGTCTTATCTTACCGGAGTATTCATACGCACACTTGGAAGACCGCATTTCCCTATCATTTCGCTCGGGGAATCCTCTTCTGAGGACGACGACCAACGCCAGAAATACCTCCCGTTCGTTCTCCTCCTTCCAATCTCCACCGCATCCTCACGCCTCGCCACGTATGTTCAACATTGTTTTAGCCACCGAATCCCTGACTAAATTTCGGGCATAAAGTTTCGCCCAGATACCGCAAGGATCTCGAAAACCACCGCCACCTCCCGCCGCCGTCGCCCTCCGAGTAATCATAGCAATAGTAATAACCCGAAGAGTTAATTCAAGATACCAAGTTTTGGGGAATAAAGCACACATCCACGGACACTGATATGCTTTACGACCGAAATATCGCGACGCGAAACATCGCCTACTAAAAACTAGCTTTGTCCCATGAACATAATAATAATAATAATCTTAAGTTACTCTGTCGTTTACAATTCAAAGCACAAATATTTTCTTCTATAATTATTTTAACAAAGATTGAAGTACCAAGAAACTCGCTGTCTTATAGTCAAAATTTATATTTTAATAAAAAAATAAGCACTTAACATATAATTATTTATATTTTTTTTTTCATGAAAAATTGCCAAGATGAAATTACTTTATAATTAGCTTTATCCGAAGATTAAAACACTAAACCAAACATTTATTTTAATAATTATGTAAGTTTCCAAACTGGTAATATTTTATAGGTTTCATTATAAACAAAAATGATAATATTTAATAATAATAATAAAAAAAAGTACACGTTCGTATGGGTAGATTATCTATCAGACTTCCGGCATCAAAGGGGCCGGATTTATCTGCATCCGTACCAATTTTTGTCGTGTTTTGTTTCCTTTACGGCCACCCATATACATTCGGGCTCTTTTATCTAGTGTGCATCCAATATCTAGCACGGAACCTTCCATTCTCTACTCACTATCTCTCTTTCTCTCTCTATCTCATCCAGACATCGGGGCTCGCGTGTATCTCGTTCTCCTTCGATTTCGTTCACTTTCAGGTCACTATCTGCAAAAGAAAACTGTATAAATCACGCGGAAAACACAAACGCGAACCCTCTGTATCTGACAATGCTTATTTAGCTTTCAGATATATACGGGGCAATAAAAATAATATAGCGATAAACTTTATTGTGTTCACGAGATCATTTCCACGCCGCCGCCAACAAAACACACAGGACGGCGGAGAAGAAGAAAAAACAGAAAAAATATATAAATCGAGAGTTAAATAATATATATGTGAATTAAAAAAAATAGTTAACAAGTAGCGTGAAGGAACTAAACTGAGTGTATTTATGTACTGACCGGAGTTGGTAAACCCCCTATCTCGTTAATCCCTTGTTTATAAACTATTATATATGCTGCCATATTGATCAACGTCCAAATACTCAAATTCTCTTTGCATTTAGATTTAACAATATTTTATTTCTTTCTTAACAATATGTTAAGTTCATTTCACATAAAACTTTGATTTATAATTGTGTATATTTAGTTTCTAAATAAAATATTCTTTAAACTGTTTGCAATATAATTACAATCAATTTATATTTTTTTTATGAATTCTATTTTCTATAAGCAATAACAATATCAAATTGAAGGCAATTGTTTCGAGAAGGATACGAATTGTTGGGAAAATGCGCCGAAACGTATCGATCCTTATACAATTTTCAAAGTGAAATTCCAGAAACCCTGCAGTTTGACCAGAATCATTTTATTGCATTCTATGGAAATTCAATATGAAGAGAATGTTTGCAAATAAATCTAAGATTAAGGAATTTTCGAAAGCCAAACACATAGAATCCTTTATTATTATATTAGAAAACTAAGTTTATTAGAATTGAAATATATGATGGTTTGGGCAAGATTATTGTGCGATAATTAATAATAGCAATACAGTGGAAACTCGCATAATGACTACCTTGCATAACGAGCATTAACGAGCTTTACGAGCAAAATGAATTGTTAGAAAAATGACTCGCTTAACGAGCGACGTTTAGCATAACGAGAGACGTTGAGAAGAGCAATCGGGGCGCGCCTGCTACATCATTTTTAAATCTTGTGTACACACATTATGGTTTGAATATGTTTTATTATACGAGTATTTCACCATACAAGTTAAAAATCTGGAAATTTTGTAACGGATTAAACTAGTTAAGCGAGGTTCCACTGTATATAGAATTTTTATATTTACCAAAATTGATAAATTTTAACCATTTTAAACAAAATATACTTTTTTGTAAGGAGAGATTTTCACATTTTACACGCATGAAATACGTTAAAACCAGTAAATTTACCATATAAAAAACGATTAGAAAACAAATTCCAACGTTTACACAAGACGAAACATGAAATATTTTAATTATAGTATGCTTTTAATACTATTCAACTGAGGCCGTTTGATAGTAGAATAATAATTACGTTTGCTGGAATTGTCATCAATCAAATGTATTTTAATTAAATCTACGTTTGTCATCATTAATCTTAATCCATTGTGGATAGAATGCTTTACTGCGAAGGAAATGCTTCTTCAAGCTGATATTAATACGTTTTAGAGGACAGTTGATCACGAATAAAAAAAAACACCTGTAATTTGTAACAGTTACTTTGAAAACAATCGCTAATTATTTTTTGTATTAAACTAATCAGTTTCAACTTAATAATTAAATGATTAAAAGTAGTCCGTTATTAGGGTGCAATTTCAGTTCAATTCAATTTTTTGTTTTTATTTTTGATGGAACGAGGAAGAATTACAGTTTCCTATTAAATCATAATTGTTTGCTTAAGTACATTCAGATGTTTTCTTGCAGTTAAAGCCTGATTAATTTGCAAATGTATTTTATGTAGAGAAGAGCGAAAGAGAGAGAAGAATTCGGGGGAAAATAAAAAATAAAGGCGAAAGAAGTTTAAGAAAGGAAGTGAAACATTTTAATTAAAAATTAATCTGTTTTCGACGACGTGCCGTTTCTTGCACAATTCTCTAAACATATATATACATACCAAAATCGTCCCTCAAAAAAAAAAAACCCCCTGCAGCGCTTTCAATCCGATGTTTTGCAATTATATTTTGTACACAAGCTTTAAAAAGCCTTTCTCTTACTCTGAAATTAGTTTTCAAACTGCTGGTTTCCCTTAAACGCTTATACATTTATTTTTTTGTCCCTTGCTTTTAACGTTTCTTCCTTTCCTTCCCTACATTTAATCGGTGACTCGGACACTTTTGAGGAAGGAACGTTTTTTTGACCATATTTTTTGTTACTTTGAAAGTGATTTAATTGCGGATATGAATTGGACGATGTGTGTCTCTCAATTTTCTCATTGTTTGTCCACCTCCCTTTTTTTTACGAAGGCTGTTGGTTGTTTCCGTTCCTTATATAAGGCGGCAAAGTAATGCCTGGTAGTAATGACACCTCCGCTGCGAATTCACCAACCCTCGGAGATCTCGGGTCTAATTACACTCATTGCCCCGAGATAACTGTAATTTGTACAGACGCATTTCGGTGTGAATAAAACGCACGAATTAAACCCCACTCCCCACGTCCATTTCATAAACGCAAAACTCTTTTCTGCTTAGCTCTCTTTCTTCCACGCATAAAACAGTAACAAAAAATACAAAAACAGGGAATACAATTCTGTCTCGTTTTCTGCCATTTACATATCGCTCGCGATTCGTAACAATCACGTTATATGTTTGATTAATGATGGCAACTTAGCTTTATTGCTTTTAATTGAGCTTTCCTTCTAATTGCGCCACGGGATCTCCGCTTTTTGATACTCATCAGCTTGATTTATTCAGTGCAGGTGTGTGTTTTAATTTTAAAGTGCTGCAGCCGCGATTTATAATCACATACATGTATGTATGCATTCGCTCGGACAACTTCAACATTCTGTATACAATATTAATTTCAACCAGTACTTTTCATTATAATTTTAACAATGCTAATTTATTTCGTATAATATAAAAGTAAGAAAAATAATATCATTAAATAAAAATTTAATTATTTCTAAAGGTCCAAATGATAGTGTCTTCTTATTTCAATGTATTTCTCGCAGAAAATGATAAAATGTTAATGATTTTAATTATTCATTTTATAACTAAAACTACAATTAAATGATATGTATAGTTAGATGTATGCTGTTTTGCTTCTTTGATAAATCGATATTAAAAATTGAAAAACATAGTGTCTTCATATAATAACTTATTTATTTATTGATTCATATATGTTTGAATTATTCATTTTAAAGTTAAACTAATGACTATTTAGGTTTTTAAAACTTCGAGAAATTGATAATCAAAGTTCAAATAAGTTAGTGACTTCTTATCATAATGAAGTTTAGAAACCTAAAATTGTCTTTTTGGTTTCTAGTGCAAAATTATAAATATTAGAATTTAAAACTCAATTAGTTTTAAAACTAACGAGTATTTAATTGATGCATGTTTTTGACATAAAATATTGAAAATTTATTTACATTCTTTCTTAGTTATCTAAAAATTAAAAATTTAAATATAAACTTGGATTTATTAGATAGCAAAAATTCAAATAGCTAATTAGTTAGTATTTAAATGAGTACAATTTGTTTAATGGAAGGAAAATGCGATTTTTTCTCATTTAAATGAATTTGTAGTAACGTTTAATTTTCGTTTTGTTTCACGTTGGTGGAAATATTCTTGCGTGAATTCGCGCAGTGAATGGTAGAACGAAGCCAAAGCAGAAAAAACAAGTAAGAAGGAAAGGTAGATAGAATGAAAATAAAAAAAGCAAAGGAAAATATAAATAAACGCGAATGTTTTTTTACAGGCCTCTTATGTCCGTGTTCCACATTACGTAACAACGGCGAATCTTGTAAATAAAATAGTAAGGGTAACGTAATCTCGCGTTTCGCTCACGGCCCGTCCGCACGCGATATAATAAATTTGCCAAGACAATTAGTCTTTTCCGCCCCGAAACGCAGGGAAAAGCGGAACGTTTCAATTGCAGCGAACTTTCCGCGGACACCTTCCAAAGCTCTCATTACGTTCGCGTTTCTCTGTTCCATCGGTAAATGATGGGATTTCAATTCTTGGATGTCTAATGAAGTCGATGCAATAAAAGCTCACTGCCGAAGTTTGTCGTAGACGACGACGGTGTTATTACCCTCTTAAGCCTATGCGTCTGGGGGTTACGACGAGTCTCTGAGAAGGGGCTGTGCATCCGGATGACTTCTCGCGTGCGATCTTCCATCCTCCCCTTTGAGGTCTCACGTCTGGATGGTTACGAGGATGAGAGAGATAGAGAGAAAGAGCAAAAAGAGAAGTAAAGTTGGCAGACTCCGTTTCTAGCAGGATAGAAGCCTGTATCTTCTCACATATCGTTAAAGGAGTAATGAATTGAAATAGTATACGTCTTCGATGTACGAGTTTTTCGGGGGCGGGTGAGGGTGAGGGTGATTCGGCGCCCGTTCCGCAAGTGGCTGTAGTCGTAGACTTGGCGGAAAGCGTGCCATATATCAGATCGCATCTAAGCGTTTCGATCTCGGCTCGAAATCAATTCTCCGACCCACACTCGAAACTCGCAGACGTCCTCCTCCTACTCCAACACCACTTCCAAAACTCCCATCCCCCTATCTAGATTTATGTCCGTGGAAAGCTTCTTGGTAAACCTTAACGTTGTCTTAACACGACTTTTAAAATTTCATAAAACAAAGCGATCATCTCCACCGACGTATCAATTATTCAACGAAAATTGGTGTTTTTTATTTTGTAATAATCAATTATTCTTATATTATTTAAATTATTATTTTTGTTGAAAATACTGCAATTAGAATACCGTTATTTTATGCAAACGCTACGTAACAGCGCATTTTCAATTAGGACGTAAAAAAATAGTAATAACTTTAACGACGTTTTTTTGATAAACCAGTTAGTAAAAAAAAGTTTATTGTTTTTAAATTAAAAACAAGGTACAAAGTTTAACGTAATTTCTCTTTAATTTGTTAAATTAGAAAAAAAATCTGTAAGTTTTGTCAAAATTTGATTATTTTTTGAAAATCGTATTGTTATCAAAAATAAAAATGAGAAAACCTGGTTATATTTAAAAGAACTGATTACATTTTTAGCAATTATATAATTTTTTTTTGGATTGTTTTAATTAATAAATTGTGTATTTGATTCTTACATAAAATGAAGTTAAATTTATAATTAATTTAAAAACTTTTTTTTTGTTTCAATAAATTAGGTTGGTCTGCTGCAGCGATTTTCGATCAGGACGCTAAACTTGAACGTTGTTTCTTCTCCGCCTAAACACCTTTCCATATAAACATTTACTTATACTATTTATAAAGTGGACTTTTTACGAAAATGAACGAACTTTCGCAAACTCTAATGAAACGTCGAGTTTTCGCAGCGCTGAATAAAAAATAATATTGTCTCGGAAACTTTTGTAGATGGATGCGCCGGGTCGAGTCCCTTCTCACACACACACACATACATGCACACTATACATTTGCGATTCGGTGAATTATGTATTACACTTTTTTTTTTCGCATATATAAAACGACGATCGCCGAACTTTCCGAAGCGAATACATCTTAATCGAGTTATGGCTTACTTCGCTTCGGAATATATAACAAAATGTATTCAACTTCTATTTAAATTTCACAGTTTTTTTTTATGAATAATTTATTAATACACGTCGATAAAGTATTACATCATATATCATGGTATATTATAGCAAGCAATACATTACCTGACATGGAAAGAAAATGTAAATATTTATATATTATTAGTTTATATATTTATTTATATAAATTAAAAAATTTCAACATTACATTTATTTAATTTCTCCAATTAATTTCACATTTACTCACTGTTTCGAATAGACGAAATTTTGTACAATTTGAATGTCGGGAATTAATAAATTTCAGCGTTGAAATTAGCTTCGCTTGCTCAACTAATCAATCATTTGCCATTGTTCATTGTCAAGGTAACAAAATTGATTGAACGATTGTTTTTCATTTATTTTCCGTGGAGGTAAATAACAACAACAAAAATTATAAATATAAATATATCGATTTAACGAAAATTTCTCTCGATTTATAAGAAAATAATATTTGTTTTCTATTTATATTTTTTGTTTGTTAATCGATATTAAGCGCAAATGTTTGCTCGTTATCTAATTATTTCATGAGAAACGCTTAGGGGAAAATTTCTGGGTTAAAAAGAAGAAAAGAAGACAACTTTTAATCTACGGATTCCCAAGTGACCATCGCTTACGAAACAACGTTATTTTGTTTTGTTTCTTTTTGTTTCGTAATGGATGTTGATTCTACTCTTCTTTTGCACGTTTATCCTTTGCACGCTCTTCCCAAAAGCTGCCAGTCAATCAATCAATCAATCAAGCTAATTTAACTACCCGGATACCAATTTCCTTTGTGCTTTACTCCATGCAATATCCATCGATCAAACCACGAATCAATTGATTCCTGTTCATTAACGTGGAAATATCTAACCTTTCAATATTTTAAAGAAATCACAAATTTCGAATTAAATATCATTTAGAACTCTTCTTCTATGACATTTAGATTTTGTTATTGTAATGAATTGTTTGATTGATACATCAGAGTATCTAAACTTAATGTATTATTTAACAAAAATCTAGTGTTATCATTCTTCTTAAATGTTTTAAACCTCCTTAGCTACAAAATGAAATAGTAACAATAAAAGAATTGACATTTTGGTTTAATTTAGTCAATGAGGGTGTCGTAACAAAAGCGCGCAGTAAAACAACTACGTCAAATGCATGAGAATTTGTATATATTTTTTACATACATACAAATGAAAATACTCATATCACCAAAGTTTGTATGTATTTTTAAAATAGAAACGAACAGCTGCAATGATTTATGTGTATTATTAAAATACATCCATAATCAAACTCCTCGAACCTATGGCACTAGAATCTAATAATTAGATTATTTCTCATTATTTTTCTTAATTAGTATTTTATATTAAAGAAAAATTGGAATATTCAGCTAACAAAATATTTATTAATAATAACTTTTCATAAAAAAAATGAATATTCATGATTATTTTTTTGATTTACGTTCTTTTTTTTTCGTTTTCTAAAATATTATTTTACTTCACCACTAATTTAATCGATAAATATGTAGTTGTTTTTCCCTTTAAAACCCTATTATTTAATTAACCATATCATCAGTTTAATTGAGATTAACGATCGGTAAATTAATGCTTCGTGTTCATTTTTTTTAGAATCAATTTTTTCGTTTTCGTTTTGTGTAGTTTGTTTTTTTTACCAAAATAACCTCAAGGGTTTCTTTGTGCAGCCGAAATTAATACGCGCGATGCGAGGGCGATAATTTAAGGCCTTTCGTATCGTATGTTTTTGTGTATATACGTAGCATGAAATTAGTATTTTAAAAACGAAGCAAAATCAATCAACCGAACCGGAAAATGGCAAAAGATTTGTGAATTTGCTTTTTATTCACTAATCTTTTACGATATTGGAAATAACGTCTGAATAAATAAATATGTAATCGAGGTAAACTTGCAATCAATTATTGGATTTTTCTTTCCTTTCGTGACCGTTGTTCTCTCCGTCTACTTTTTTTTATATATTTTACTTTTGTATAGTCTACAATGTAATCGAAAATCTATTATTCCTATGTGTGTACGGAACATTACCTTATGTACTTTTCCATTTGTCGATTTTATCTGTTTGCCGCTACTTCAGATCTACTTACATACGTTTTTTTATATTTATGCTTTGTGTATAAATGCTTTTTTTATCTCATCATAATCTACAAATCTAATCAAGTACGTTTGTTAACTATAATTGCATGTTTTTTTTAACCCAATAATATTGAAATTTAATCAGTATTTGCTGATAATTAATTTGTAAAGATTGATATTAAATTAAATTCCGAAAAATTGAAAAAGTTCATAAAAAACCAAAAAAAGACTATCACACGTTATTGGAAATTCGTTTGACGCTCTTGGCCTTTGATGTTGCATGTATTTTTGTCCGTATTTTTTCAATCGTTAAAATTTGCAGTGATTTGTTTATAGTCGTTTTTGCACGTTTCGCATTATATTTTTTTCATCTCCCAATATTTGCTTTTTGGTTTTTGTTCACCTCCCTGATTCCTATTTGTTTTTGTTGTTGTTATTATTCACCTTTGTGTGTATATCTCTTTTTCTCTAGTTTTAATGTTATTATTTTGTTTTTGAGTTGCCGTTTGTTATTCTTTTTTGTTCTCTCTTTCTTGTTTTCGTTTCGTTTTTAAATTTTGCGTAATAATCGGCGTTTCGCATTTCAATAAATACCCATTACGAAGATCAATCGTTTCTGTCATCCTGCTTTGTGTTGTTCCGAACGAATAATTGCAAAAAAATAGAAAACAAAATATAAACGAAACAAACGAATCAATGCTTTTTAATTAACAAATGTATTCATTATCTGCATTGAAATAATTGGTAATTAAATTGATATTCTACATATTTGTTTTGTGCTGATTTCTTGGAACGGGAAAAAAATTGATCAGATTTGTGTGCACGATGTCAGGTATTATTATTGTTGTTTTCTTTAAATTGAAATAAATCAGCTTTGTTAAAATCAAAATCAAGAAGACAACATTTTTCATGACTTTTTTATATTGGAATGAAATATAGAAAATTAATCTTGAATTTATATTTATTAGTGGGTTTGATAGTTGCATGTATGTTTGTTAAAATATATTTTTGATTTATAAAATTATTTTATAATTATTTTTTTTTAAATCTATGTTTTGTTAAGAACTAAATCTGTATTTAGTTTTGACAGCGCAATTTAGATTAGGTTGGGTTAGGTTATGTTGGGTAATATTTAATTACATTATCCGCATTAGCAATTTGCATGGTTTCGAGGGTTGAAAATGAAGGGAAAATGCAAAATGTGAAAAAAGTGAATAATGCAACGGTAATCTGTAATTCTCCACTTGGGCCGTTGAAAGAATAGTAACGACCGACGGGACGATGAAAGAACGTTGCGGAAGATTAATTTAATGCCTTGCCTGCATTAACCTACTCATTTTTCATGAGCTATTCCCGACGCATTATCTTTACAATGTATCCATTTGAGGCGCGTTATCAACGCTCATCCAACAAGTATACAGAGGACATCGTAAAAGACCTCACGATGTAAAGGTACAAAATAGAAACAGAAATAAATACAGAAGGAAAAGAAATGGGGACAAAGGTAAATAAAAATAAATACATAAATAAACTGTGTGAATATGAGTGTAAACACACTGTAAATTTATTTCTCGTGGGTGGCCATAAAGTATTGTATATTATTGGGGGCATTCGAGGAAAATGTATGCTTTTATGCTGAAAACGGCATACATCGAAACACACAACTTAAACTTTGTTGCGCAATCTGTTCATTTTTTCGAAATTTATTATGTGTCGCGTCGTAAATCACTATTAAATACAGAGGGGAGAGTCATTAAAAAACAGTAAAAAAAAACAAAAGACGAAAGCAAAACAAAAACGAAGGAGCAAGGCACGCACGGATGGCAATTAATTTAATATATAATAAAGCGTAATGAATTTTATCGACTGACTCACCGGGATTTTTCGCTTTCCAACGATTTTTCTTTAAAATTATTTTTTTATGTTTTGGTCGTAATTTATTGAAAATGCTAGGTTATTTCACGTGCTTTACGTTATGTGTAGAAATATTTTGAAAAAAAAAATGGGTTCAAATAAATCCCTTATTGAAAATGTATTACCTTGTTTTGGTGTATTAATAACTCAAATCGTTTCTATAAATTTAACTGTCGTTTTTTTTTGTATATAAACGCTTTTATGGGTTAATAAACAACAATAAGAACACATTAACGACAATTTTACTAGACAATATAATTGGTAAGAATTTCTATTTTTTGGTAAATAAATCGTATTATTAATAAAAATTAAAAGCTTATTAATATGTAATTATTTAATATTTAAGAATATACAGATTATAAGAAAAAAAAAATAACAAATACTATTATAAATATCGCTATAGGCTCATTAGAAAGGCGAAATTTATTGAGTAATTAGATTGTTGAAGCTCAATCATAGTTGTATATTTAATTTGCATATCGATTATGTAATTATTGTTAGTGGTTATTCACTAATTAGACAACATGTGAAGATACCCTAAGTTTAAACTAGAATTCTATAGCTCAAATTTGAAAACTAATCACAGTAAAACGGTGAACACAACAAATATTCAAATAATTGACTAGTTAGTTCATCGACTAATTGCATTTTAATCGAATTCGTTTGTAGATTTGTATCCCTCCTGTCGAGCGGAAAATGAGTTTCGTGATGGTTCGCACCTGACAAGGATTTCACCTTCTTTTCTTTGCGTGGCTTAGAAACCATTGATAAATCCATAGAAATCGGGATTACTGAAGTAATTACAGAATATGGCAATTTTATTAGATGCGATTCCTCTTTTTTTGAAAGGGGAAAATGGTTAGTGGGTTGAATGAAAGCGAGAGGAAGAGGTAGGCAGAAAAAAAGGGAGAGTGGAATTGAAACGTTTTCCCCTGCTGGGAGTTTTTGGCCTCCCGTCTGCATTTATTCCGCTTTTCGGTAGGCCTTTGAAGTATTCTTCTGTGTAAATCTGTTCAATCATGTTTAGTATAATGAACTAGGATAGAACGCAAACAGTGATGTCCGCTGATCCGAATACAAATTAACCTGAAACATTGAGTAATCACCTGTAAATATTCGCATTCTACAACAGTTTAGTAATCATCATTTAACACGAGTTATATTTACTATTTATGTATTCATTATGTATAAAATATTACACTGTATATTTTAATTCTAAATGCGACTAGATAGTTTTCTTAGCAAATTTCTATAGACTTACCTAATTAAGTTTAAATCATGAGATAGATTTCCGTTATTAAAATAATCTATAAACATTGAAAAACATAACGTATATGCATATTGATTTTGAATTAGATGTACAGGTTTTGCATTTAAAACTGATGGTATTTGTACAACAGTCCAGTTTTATTTCAATAAATATGCGACATGAAAAATGGTTTTTGGAAAGCTTTTCAATATTATTAACTTATTAATATGATTGAATTGCAGTTGAAAATTAATTAATATGTACATTATTTCTTTAATAATTGAAATATAATAATGTAAAGAAAACTTGTGGTTGTATGTAAATCTATTTAAAAAAAGTGGATGCGTCGGGTAAAATAATATTCAGGTTTCTAAATTGCTTATGAATTAAATTAAACTAATAGATTTAGATAATTTAAGTTTTAGAATCAAGAAATATAGTTTATTTATTGAGTATAACTGAATTTATATTGCTAACATTTGTAGTGTCCCGTAAACAATGAAATTGTGCAATTGATTAAAGGAGGAAAGAGTTTGAGGATGAAAAGTGAATTTGTTTCGGTTTGTCGATCTGCACTTGGGAGAAGTGATTTATCGTGGCGCGTGTCTCTCGCAAAATTCAGAAGTTATTTATGTACGTTTTCGCCACCCTCCGCAAAAACTGTTTTTTTCCAACTCTCTCTGTAGAACAAAAAAAAAGAAATTGACGGGAAAACGGAAATGGAAAGAAGAAGGAAAAAAAAAGAAAATATCCAGGAATATATATATATATAAAAAAAATCGTTGCAAGTTTCTCTTTCCTTTTCCACCCTCCCCCCACGACAGTCGCCCGAGTCGTAACTCGAAATTTATTTCCAGAATGGATTTACTTTAGTGCGATATGAAAATTTGAAAGAATTGGTCATAAACTTTATATGTATCTCTCTTATGAAATCTCCACTCTCTTCATTTGTTGTTTTTTTTTGGTCGAGAAAGAGCTTCGGTTTTGCATTGATTCTTGCGTCTCGTGTACGTATTTATTTTTTCATCGGATGAATCGATTTTGTTTTGTTTCATTTTCGGAGACGGGTTGATTTGTTTGCATGTGCTTGTTGTTCGTAATTAAATACCGGAGTCGACAGGCCAATCTCCCAAATAAACCAATGCGCATTAATCCGAGGTTGAAGCAGACGTTTACATCTTCTGAGCGCTCGAGTTTGAGATTAGGAATGATGGCAGTTCGTTCTGTATCTATATGTTCTGGACGACGTGTGTGTTTCCTCTCTATTAATTGCTCTGCGTTTTGTTCCGCGAAACCCGCAAAATCCATTTTACGTCGAGCGCGAAAATGCAAACAAACATCCAGAAGACCGAACTTCGGACTGGATAGGGAGGGTGGAGAAACTTTCAACAGAGACTAGATCAATAAACGGACTTATCTGAAGCATCCTTGTTTCCACTTAGTTTTGTTGATTGAAAGCCCACTCGCTGCTTTATTATTATTTACTCATCAATACTTTGTTGCCTTTTAGTCTGAACAAACGCACAAAAAATCTAAAAAAACAACAACGTTAGGTTTCTATTTTCGATGATTTTTTTTATTTACTCTTAATATTTGGAATCTATTTTATACAATGTATTACATACGTACAAAAGACTATGAATCTTTACATACCCAAATAAAATAATATTCCTAATTTACTTACAATTTCACATAATAAACTAGTAAAGATGTAGCCCATTAGATGAAAGTATTTTAGATTCAAACTAATAAAAAATGTGAAATATTGAATATGAAAACTTTTAATTTATTTCCAAACAATGAAGTCATTCTTTTTTTCAGGAAACAATGAGTCAATATTCTATATTGTAGATTAGTGAAACAGCAGAAATTAGCGAAATGTCTGAACAGCAACATATTTGTTAAATGAGCAGATAACAGCTAATTAACAGCAACTGGCATCAGCAACTGTTGTAAACAAAACATTTATGCCGTAATTGTTGACCTCATCTGCATTATTTTCTATCAAAACTAATTAAATTTTCAATTGAAATGATGCGTTGATGATTTCCCATTCAAAACCTGACCGTAGATCAAAAGCAAATTGCAATGTTACCCGGCAAGTCCACCAAAACAATAGTTTAATTTAAATTGCAAAAACAAATATGAAAATGGATATATTACATAAAATAATATTTTTTTTAGTATTTATCATAATTATCAATTGAAATTACTCGTAGAAAACCTAATATAAGCTAATATAAACTTAAATAAATATTACTATTTCGTGTTTGTTAATAATTATTTAAAAAAGAACAACGTAATGTAATTTCTGGTAAATTTTAGTTTTATATTTAAACTACATGCATTTACTTTGATCACACTCGACTGATACAAGCTGCGCATATACGAAAATTGCGCAGTGAAATATTTATTGACGCAGGATTTAAATTTACGTCTGCAAACTCTAATTATAAATACAGTGGAACCTCGCTTAATGAGCATCTCGCATAACGAGCATTTCACTCAACGATCAAATTGAATTGTAAGAAAAATGACTCGCTTAACGAGAAGTACCGGATTTCGAACCGGATTTCGAATTGTTTTTAAAACTTGTGTACACTTATTATGTGTATTTTTGAATATATTAACCATCTTTGATTTTCTTTATCATCTTTGTATAAAGCAAACTATACTTTGCAAATATAATTTGTGTTTGCTGTAAATGTAAAACAGAAATGTTTTGTTTCCAACCATTACTATAATATATAAACACACTATGTACGCTTTTTTATATAAACAAATATTAAAAATATAAAGAGACATCCACGAAGTCCCCGAATTGATACAAGTAATATAAACAAATATAAACTCACTTCACCGTGTGTGAACTGAAAACCAGTTCCAAGTGTTAGTGGTAATTCTAGTTGCATCTTAGTGTTGTTTGTGATCACAAATTTTCCAAATTTGTGTTCAGACATGTTATTTGAGTTTTTTTTGTGCAAAATTTAATAACACTTGCATATCTTCGAAGAATAAAAAGAACTGTTGATATGAAAAGCAAAATTAATTCTTTCCAATCGAGACCAAGTTATACTTTTTTTTTTCGGAAAGGAACGCATTATCGTATTTTACATTAGTATGGGGAAAACTGTTTCTCTATACAAGTATTTCACTATACGAGAAAAATTCCGGAAATTTTGAAACGTATTAAACTCGTTAAGCGAGGTTCCACTGTATTTCAACTTCGCTTTTATATCATTTTATGCAACAACCACGCAATGAGGCCCCAATTTTGAGGAACCATGGTTGTATTGGAATTGCGAGAGCAACGTGTGCCACGGCAAACTGGTGTGCCGTGAGCCGATACAGGTGTGCCGCGGTCAAATAAGACAATATTCTAATTAAATGATTTTTTAAAGGTCCAAAGGTCTGTGCAGAAATGGGAGCCGAATATGAATCCTTATTATTTTATACTGAAATTCGAGGCAAAGATTTGGCTAGATTGTTTGAGCTTCGCTACGAGGTTTCGCGTGAGTTTCTTTTAGATCAAAATATGCCCGAACGATGATGATTACTGGATAGCCAAACTTGCATACATATCTGATATATTTGAGCATCAGAATGAACTTAATGAGATCAATATATTCTCCGTGCTCCGACAAATTACAGGGGTTCAAAAACTATCTAGAACTTTGGCAGGAAGAGTTGCAAAAAAGATGTTTAGAAATGTACCAAATGGTCAACCATAGTAAGATTGAAAACAAGTAATCACTATTTCAGAAATTTGATCACTATTTTTATTTTATTACTACAGAACAATATGATTGGATTCGAAATCCTTTGCAACCCATGCAATAAAATCTACGAAAAAACTGTCTCTCCAATTTCGAGAGGAATTTATAGAATTAAGTCATGACGAGACGTTAAAACGTTGTCAAAGTTCCATTAGATGTTTGTTGGATTTCTATTATCCTCGCATTTTCGACAACATTATGTGAGCAAAGTTTTTCAACTCTTGTTTTAATTAAAAATGATAAGCGCTGTCAAATATTGATCCAAATATAAAACTTTTGTGTCCATTTAAACATGCGCAGGTATCATATTAATTAGTCATTATTTTATGTTTACTTATAAAATAAGAAATGAAAATTTATTGTGAAATTTGTGTATCAATTTCATATCTATCGTATATTGTAACTTTTGGTGTGCCGTGGGTGAGAATAGCTTGTGGAGCACTGCTCAAATCCATCAGACCGTGCAAAATAATTGCTAGAAATGTTTTTCGTTTGCAAAGAAACTGACAAGAACCGTCGAGACATGAAAGAAGAAAAAAAAACGAAGAAGTAGTACGTTTTATGGAAGAAAGATTAACCCGCATGGCTCGCATTTTGTGATGGATTGCGTTGCTGCAAAACGGAAACCCGTTTTGTTCTTCGTCAACGGAAACTTAGAAACCGGATACGAATTACAGGGAATAATCCGGAATAAATCATCGGTCAGCAGTTATAGATAAATGCAGTTACGAAGACGAATTGCTTGCACCTCCGGCGGATTCATTTCTTCTTTCCAATCGAATCAATCATTTTCATAGCTTGAAATACATTTTTTACTGCTTTGTGTTTTTTAATGAAATCTATTGGACCTTACAGATCTGCAAACTACAAATCAAAGGATTTGAATACAATTATAAAATGAAAACTTCAAAAAATACGTTGAATATTAATTAAATTCTGGAATAAATCTTAGTCGCAAATTAGCAAGATGTATTCAATAATATTGAGTTGTTTCAATTCAATATGAAACACGATATTTCATACTTAGCCTCGTCTAGTTAAGATAGGGATTAGGGATTGAAATTCCTAGTTAAATTAAATTGTAGTCGAATTTGAAATTATTGGAAATAAAGTTCTAGGTAAATGTAACTAGAATAAAACAAAGACAAAATTCGTTTGTAAAAGATTATTTGTGTTGCGGGTGTTACGCGTGAATCGGCCCTAGGTCCTATAAATTTGTAGTTTATGAAGTGATTGCAACGTCGATCATAATCAAAGCAACATGTATTATAATTATCTTCTTGATTAAAGAGAAGGATCGAGGCTTAGATTGCTGCAATTGCATTCGAAGCTGATGCCATTGATCCTTCCAGTCAATTATCCGGTGTCAATGCGAGGGGCTCTTTAAGTATAATTAGAGTCAAGCGATTTCTCGTCTGCCGTCTTGCAACTAGATTGCAACTATTATGTCGGATGTATTAGGGATATGCGAGCTGCTGAATATTTGATGGACACGATGCCCTTCTTACCTCAGTTAGGCAAATTTGTAAATGGACAGACAGGCAGCATGTCTGAATACTCTACCTCACTCTTATTACTGGTTCTCATTACTTCTGGGTCTTTCTCTCTCCTCTGTCTTGAAACCCCTTCAGATCATTTCATGTGCACCAAATTGATTTCGTTTAATTGAAAGGAAAACTCTTCGACATCCAAAACGCACGGCGCCTCCTCCACCGTCGAAGCCTCGCGTTGTTCGTGCTCCGGTGGAGCGTGATGCACGGTATGCCACGAACGCGATAATGATACACGAGGCCAAAGCCGCAGCAATTTACCTAATTGCACATCAATTCCGATCAATACATACATGAACATTACGCAATCTTCGGGGATAATTCCACCGCCAAAATTATTTGCAAAACCCACAAATATATAAGATTTTCAACTGCATCAAATACATGTATAAGTACATGAAACTATAGGTATTCATCATTTTTATAAACTTTATAATTATAATTAAAATATAAATATTTAATCAATATTATAACGTAATAGTTTTATTTGATCAGACAAAAATAGTATAATTCTCTGAGAAAATTGGAACTCTCGAGAACTGAATAAGACAAATATAAATAAACAAAATTTTCATAATTCTCGGCAGCAATTTACTTAATTGCACATCAATTTGGATCTATATTTGCATATTACAGGGTCCGTAATATATTTAAGAACTTCCTATTTTCTTGGTTCT
Organism: Nicrophorus vespilloides; assembly: GCF_001412225.1. Taxonomy (NCBI): domain Eukaryota; kingdom Metazoa; phylum Arthropoda; class Insecta; order Coleoptera; family Silphidae; genus Nicrophorus; species Nicrophorus vespilloides. Next base: position 132,315 of record NW_017096109.1, on the reverse strand, counting down.
AGTAAATTCAAATTGTCAAGTTAGTAATTTAAAAGTAATAGCAGACATGACTAAATAAATTGAAAGACATTCTGTAATTGTTGCATGAAAAGCTAATCTTGGAGATTTGGAAATATCGCGATTTCTTAAAATCGGTAGATCATTTGTTTATATAGTTCGTAAGGAGTTACAGAACAAAAATAGTAACATATGAGACGCGTCCAATTCTGTCAGAGCGTTTACAATATTTTCAGAAATAAAGTATTGTTTTATATTATTTGTCGAGCATAAATCTATCCTAAATACCTTACGTACTCATAATATTCTGTGATAATTTCATCACTGAAATTCTTCCAAACCGATTAATAGAAAAGCGTGTATGGAAGACCTTTGGCCAGTAGGCATTTATAACAATTTAATATTTTTTTAATAACGATAAATTTTGAATAAATATATATGTGATTTTCAACGATAACAAATGATCAAATACAAATAAACGTATGGCATTTCTCACCCAGATAATATTAGGATAATTTAGGACGGCAATTTACTGACAACAGTAGCGGATAATTCACTAACAATATTGGCACTCTTAACGAGGACAAATAGAATGCAATACGAATAATTTTAATTACATATTGTAATCACAAAATATACAAGACAACTGAAGTAAAAGACTAATTAGAAATGGACGAATTGTTATTATTCATTATTATTCATCCAGACAAAATAACAAAATTTAAAAATATGCTGGATGAGGTTTAAAAGTGATGAATCGCACTTTTTTTTACAAAACTAGTATGGAAGAAAATGCTCCATTTAAAGAATTTATTTGTTGTAAAACAAGGAAGACCCAATCTTGAATACCACCTATTTACCATGAATACTTCATTATGCTAACTGTAAAGGAGAAATAAGTTTGAAATATTTTTTTTTTAACTTATTACTTCTCTTAATGAAGTAATTATATTTGTATATTTATTTATTATTTTTTAATATGATATAACTGTTGCATGTCTTCATTTTAATTATTTTTTATTCACATTAAAAATCTATTTCGTTAAGTCCATTCTTTAAAAATGTTAATCATTATTATTGCATAATAAAATTTAACATTTATAGTGTTAAAAACATCACCCAAATTGAGGAACGTTTGCCATTATTTTTAAATTATTATTATTATTATATTATTATTATTTTTAAATTAATTCAAACACAAACCCTTAAATATCTCGATATATGAAAAAATGGACTTGTACCACTTTATAAAATAATCTCTCATATGTGGAGTTAAATTTTATTCATAGTTCATTTCTTAAACAATGCAAACTTTGAAGTTATTTCAGCGGATTGTAATTATTGATATAGTGCGGAAAGGTCGTAAAGTATTCTACGTAATTTACATTCATGCACTCTTTCTCTTCTCTGTCGCTCTTTTTTTCGTCCTGTATTTTTTCACTTCTCTCTGGCTTTGGGGTTGCTGGGGAATGTGAATGAATGAATGGGTTCGAAGGGTACGGAATTATTTCCGTCTCGCTTCCTCGCGCCCATTTCTACACCTCTTCCTTCTCACATCCACCATTTTTTCTCTCTTTCTTTTTTCACCCTTTGCGAGGGGAGGACGTCGGTTAGTATTGGATGAGAAATAAGTTGGGTCACGGTACCAATCATTGGGTGCCCTGCACCTCACCAAAACCCCTCAGTTCGGTGATAAATGCACTGCGGTCCGCATGGTGTCTAATGGACCGAACCCATTGAATACTGAAATTAATGGAACGATTCTATCTCTTTTTTATTGGCCCACTTGGATGGGGAAAAAATAGATGAGCCGAGAGCGGTGAGAAATATATTGCATCGAGCACCCCCCAATTTATACATTTATAAAATGCGCAAATATTCCATTCGGAAAATCAGAAATAATCCGAATTTAATTAAGTTCGTAATCCGGAAAATGACGTACATACGTATATTATAGTATTGGCTTTGATCTGGATTTGCAAGCGTTTGATAAAACGAAATTAATTGCTCTTCAGAGTTTATCTCATGTACTCGAATCATTTCGATTAAAATTTTCAATTTCTTTACAATATGTCGAATATGAATTAATAATATATTTAATAAAGCTGAACTAAAGACTGCGATCATTTATTTAAATTTATGTATACTTGAAACTTTAATTTCCAAACTATTGATTATCACATTACACGACTTTATTTTTTCAACATTTTTTTCTGTTGAAATTTTCATTTGATAATATTATAGAGTAAATTATGTTTTTCTTTATTATGCACTCATAAATCATTTTTAATGCATTACAAAATGGTATTATTTATTATAAAAATAAAGTTTTAATTACTATGATTTTTTTACTCTTACTATTTTACTTTTTCTTACTATGCTATAATATTAAAGTAAATATGTGTATAGCAATACCTGGTTTAGTACGACTTGGATCAGTATGGATTAGCTATAATTTGGTTTGAAAATGTGAAAATAAACTAAATTTTCATTTTGTAAAAGTAAAATAAAATAATATGCAGAATTAATTCTTTCTAGTGCGCTATTTGGTGCGATTTATTTTGTATATATTTAATTTCAAACAGTACGGTACGATATTGGTGCATTGCATCTGAAATAGGTAGGACGTATAAATTGTAAATGAAACTGGTTATTGGAAAATAACTAAACACCGATGTAGGACTTTTCGTAACAGTTTTGTCGTATAATCAAGAAGTCGAAGAATCTGTATGTTAATTATTTCTCGAATTCTTCATTCGATAATCCGACGTTCGAAGCTAAAATATAAATTAAATAATACATTATTAATTGCTTTTCCGTGAGTTTCCGATCGATTTTCTTGTTTCTTAACAAAAGTTATATATAAAAGTTATAAAAACAACAACTAAATTTCTAAAGATTTTTTTTATGTCGTATAATTTTATTCACAATCTGTTCATCAATGTGAGTAAATTTAAGATGGCGGTTGACATTAAATGGATAATCTTTCTCGGTGGATAGTTACGATTATAATGATTTGTTTTGATTTGTCCATCGACTTGGCTGAAGGTTAATATGCTGAACCTCATTCAATTGACTGTCCATCAGAACGATGACCCTATCGCTGCAAGCACCGAGAGGGCTCACAAAGGTTTGGCTTGACCAGGACTCGAACCGGTGCCGGTTCGATCGTGGATAGGGCGACTTAACCATTTGGAATTAGTCGCCCTTTCTATAGAATTAAAAGGAAAGTAGTTTATATGTTTATATTTAAGTAAAAATATCAAGAAAAAAAAATTCTAATTCACCTTTATGGCAAAATTACAGCGAAAAAAATAAATTTGATTTGAATAAAAATTGGATATATTTCTTTTTGAAATCAAAGTTAAAATAAATTTGAATTGTAGTTAAAAACTATAAGTAATTTTATTTATAATTTTTGTATACACAGTTTGAATGATAAAGATGGGTTATTGATTCACAAATTTCAATAAACATTTCATTTGGTGTTGTGGTGTTTTTTTGCTCAATTACGGCTTTTAATTCATCCAGTGTTGACGGTTTTCAGGTGTATACTTTATCTGTAAGGTATGCACACAATGTTCCCCGAAAACTGTGCACCCTGTTCACATTTTTCCAAGTACCAATTGCAAAATTGTTTACTCCGGTCCGGATCATATTTATTGATAGAATTACAAGGTCAATCTCACGACTTGTTTGTCTTATAGATTTTTTTGATGCTTTGCAATAACTTTCTTATCTAGTAAAGCTCGTTGATGTTCTTGGTCTTCCTGAACGTTGTCTATGAACAGTTTTATTCGTTTGACTTAACTTATATTGTAAGTCGCGTAGATGTATCTACTTGAAACTCCTTGCAATATTGTATTTGTACTTCTGCTATAATTTCATATTTCCAATAGCATTTTAAAATAAATTTTGTTTTTTTTAAGATAATCATTATTTGTTTTTTAAATTTTGTTTAAAATTTTCTGTATACTATAAAATCCTCTAATTTGTAAAAAATGCGCTAAAAACGCATAAAGTGTACATAAAACATTTAAAAATAAAAATAAATATTTTGTCTAAAAATCTTATTCTATATTAAGGTATAGGTTTTTTGAAGCGTTTATTTGACCTGTAGGAATAGGTATAGATGAAGTGTCTGTAGGTTTAGTGTTAATTACACTCTGAAAACACAGAAAAATCAGAAAGCTATGATCCGTTAAACAGCGTATACAGTTTTGGGACTCCAAACACCTTGAATTTCTTTACATTACCGTAATCTGAAGCAATATTTGCAAATTTGGAAACATTTTATAATTATACTAAGTTGGTTGTTGCGTCATTAAACAAAATTTAGTTATTGTTTATTTTAAAACTGGATTGGAGTCTCTTGTACTCTCAAGAATTTCTGTTTTTTTACCGAACGATCATGATTTCGTGTTTGAGATTCCTGAGTATTAATATGAACCAATACAATAATCTATTTTCGATAGAATGGCAGATAGGTTCTATTTCTTGGTTTAAATTTCAATGGATGATATTTTAAAAAAATATACGGTATAAGCCGAAAATTTCAATTGATGCTAGAATATAAAAAGCAAAAATTGTAAATATATTCAAATCACTTTGTGGATCACCAAAATACTCACCGGTTGATGACGAATATAATTTAAAGATTTGTAATATAAAATATATTATTTAAAAATTATTACATCATGAATATTGACGTAAATAATTTGTAGATTAAAAAAATCGATCTCTTATTCAATTGTGAAAGTGTGTTGAATCTTCTTTTTTGTGATGCCGTTTAAGGACAGTGCACTTTGTAGAAGTAGCAAATAGTTCGGGGTGAATTATTCGTCGTCGGGTTTGAATAATTGAAGGGATCCGAAATCTCTCGCGTTACATAATTCATTCAATTTGTTTGTTCACCATCCAGCAAAAAAAAAGTATATAGAGAGCGATGTGATCGGATCCGATCGAAATGGAGGCAATTACTTAGACAATTCATAACGAATCGCGAAACGCTATTTATGGCTATGATAGTTAATCACGGAACATTCAGTTAATTTCGCCCTCCAACCTAGAAACCAACCACCAACACCCCCCTTCCCAAAAACAGATCTAATCGAACCGCGATGTGAACGCAACCACTCGGTCCATAACCTATTTTTGGATCAATTCATAGTACACATTTAGGCTAACAACTACAACATTTTAATGAGAACTCCAACTACAAAATAACGCATTTCTTTTTCGTAAAAAATATCATTTTCAACCGGAGGAATAATTGGAATATCAATAAATCGTTTATAATATTTGGTTTCGTTCCATAGATTACATTTACCAATGAGAATTTTTTTTTCAACGTCATTCAACTACGTAATATTTTTTTCAACCGGAAATACAATAGGAATGTCATGCAAGAAAATCGTTTATAATATTAATACATTTACTTTGGAATTGGTCGTGTAGCTGCAACGGATATGCAAAAAAAAATGTTGAATGTGTATGAGCGAAAACGTAAAGTTAATATATCGCGTTTTATTCTATACACGTGAGGGAATATTGTTTTCTTTGGTAACATTTCATTACGGTTCGCATGAAATACTGCTGTATTAATATTTATGACCGTCGGCAAATCAATACCGACTCGGAAACCTGCAATGAGTGTGTGTGTATGTATAGATCGGGCATTCCCTCATTAAGCAATTCATCATCCCTGTCTTTTGCTTTTGTTTCATGAAAAGAACTAGGATCAGGATTTATCTGAATCTTTTTACAAAAATTTACAAAAGAGTATAGATCTGCATAATTCCACCGTAATTTGTATGAATAGTATTTATTTTATTTAATCCCTTTAAAAATATTTTGTTTCTACGTAATGTTATTCTCTTATTTAATAACATTTGATATTTGTGCCTAAGAATATTCAACACTTTCACGACATTTTACATTTTCATCATACGTATCAATCCCTTTGAAATGTGGGGGTTATTTCTGCTGCACCCTCTCCCTTTGAAATGTACTGTACCCTGTATTAATCAAAATTATAGGTTGTCATCTCATCAATATTATCTTCTCCAATATATATAATGGAAAACACACATGCATTGCAGGTAATTACAGTGTTAATAGAACTTTTAGTTGTGTGTTATAGCAGAATCCTATAATTTGAGGTAAGAGCACTAAATTCTAAAAATCTATAGTAATCATTGAAGCACTATGGTACTTATGAAATATTATTATACAACCGAAAAATATACCAATAAGAAAGAAAAAAATGTTTTGAATAATGGTGGAACAGGAGGTTTTAATTGAATTCTGAGAGCGAGTTCAAACGCACGAAAAAAATAACAAGGAAGAAATTGTATATAAAACAAAACTACGGAAATAAGTACTTAATAATTTGTAAGAAATTTAGTAAAATATAGAGGTTATTTTATTTATAAATCATATTTATATACATATAATGCCAATACATAGCTTCTTCTTGAGACCAGCCTTACGCAAATGGTTCCAAACGGTTTTCTGGCTAATCTTCAGTTCCTGGATAATGGAATAAGTGCTCGCATGGCGGTCCGACTCGACGATTTCCATGATTTTATCTACATTTTTGACGAGTGTGTCTCATCTTCGACTTCTATATTACCAGAATAGAAGCGTTGGAAACAACGCTTTGCTTACTAAAGCCATCTAACGAAAAACGCTCAAAACTTTTTAATTTACCAATTTTAACATGATAACATCTACATTGTTACCTAGATTCTTTAAGTGCAATTACTTTTACTTATTCTAGAATCTAGATCGACGAACAAAATTTTGTTCAATTTTTGCACAATTCCTTTAGAGTTTTGGAATATGTATGAATAAGATAAATATGAATAAGATGATATGGTGTTTTGACGGGGCGCCGCGGCTGTACTGCAATGACACTGCGGAAATTCAAGAAAAGCTACTATTAACATAATACTCTTTTAATTAAGTAAAAGTATATATGTTTATTGTTTTTTTGTTGAGGTAAATATCAATGCCCTAGCAAAAAATTCAATGCGAAAAATATGTATAGACCTATCGTGCAAAAAGAAACATGTAAATCGAAATTGTAACTTTTTGAATGTAAATTTGTTTAAATCGAAAAGTATGCAAAAAAAACATTTTTAACATTTATTTTTTAATTTCATTATTTAAAAGAGTGAAGTCAAAGTAACGAGTAAAACAAGGAATAAACAAATTAATCTTTTATCATTTTTTTTTGTTAATATTGAAAATGAATGTTTGTCTTTTAAAGCATTTGCTTCATTTTATTAATTTACACGTATTTAATTTACAATATTCTTTAGACAAAATTTACAAGTAATTACATGTTAATTATTTTTAACATAAATAATCTATATATTTAATTTCCCGCAAATTTAGTTTTGCAATGCAAATAAAATGAATATAAATATTGAAAATAGCAGTGACATAATTCAAAGGATGAAATATCACGTATTGTTGTCGCAGCAGCGTTGCAGAAAATGAGGATCCGAAGCGATTGGAAATATAAACGAGTATATTTCGTAATCATCGAAGCGCATTAAAACCCGTATATTTATATCGACAATATCGACAATAAACTGCGGGTTTTTAATTAAGCTTTATTTTTACAACCCATTATATTTATAACAGTAATGTTATATAATGACGTTATATGAGTTCGCCGGTACTGCGAGTGGCTCAATATTGTGTAACATTACGAGCGTGGAAAGTGTGCGTTGATATAAAAATAGAGCAAGAGAGAGAGAGAGAGAAAAGCATGGGTTATTTAGGTTTGTTGGAGGGAGACGACGAAGCGGTGGAGTTACGCAATATGTTACGGGGGCGGGTCGTGACATTTATGAATGGCGAGGATAAGTTTAAGAAACACATGGATTACTCTTAACAACTTTCGGCTTCGGGGTTTTCGCATGTATTTGCCGCACGTCGGATATTTGTATGAAACGTCTTCCTCCTCCTTCCTCTCGGATGAAGAATATTTTATCTGCACGGAAGATGGAATGCGTACGAATGGTAAAGGGAAAAATATAAATTTTACTTTTCTGCTCACTCAAAAAAAAAATGCAATAAAAAATTATGAAACTCTAATGGTATTACAAGATATATGTAACGTTCATATATTTATATAACTCTTAAACAAATCGTTACAAATCCTGTAAAATTGATATACGGTTAATACTACTTTTAAATAAATACAAAAACTTAACAGAATTTTTAAATATTTTAAATATTAAATATTATTAGAAAAAAAACATTAATATTTAGTATTATGCAAAAAAAATTTAAAACGATTTTACTTTATATTTAATTCTTTTCTTCGATGTTGAACCTTTTCCGAATTCGAATGTCTCAGTCTGAATCGTTTACTTCGAAATTGGTGGAACCTCTCATCCTTACACACAGATCCACCCTTAAACTCGGAAATATGTTTTAAAGATTTCGCAAATCCTCGCCGAAAACCCCGAATCCGTTACAGATACAAAAGCGATGAAAAAAAAAGAGATGAAAATAAAAGAATAAATACAAATAAATGAATAAAATTCACGGTCCGATGACAAATCCGATCCCTCGACGATGAATATGTTTCCATATAATGCGTCTTTTTAATAATCTTGAATTTATATTACGAATACGCTGTTTCATTTACATTTATTTTTCTCATAATTTCAATATTTTCTATTCAATAATTTTCAATTAGAAAGTTATTATCTCAAGTTTGAATAGTTAATTTAAAAATGTGTTACAATTTTCACGTTAATAAATAATCTTAAATAATGTTCTGAAATTAGATTTAATTGAACCTAATTTGACGAAATTACCACAGATATACAAAGGAGTACCTCCAGGCACCACACTAGGTCCTAATTTGCTTCTTTTTATGTGACTATTATCAGGTAAATTGTATAGAAAACTATATAGTTTTCTTAATAATTCGATATAACGAACTTTCGGAAATTAGTTTAGGTCTTTACGAGGTCAGAAATTCCTAAATTATTAGTCCCAAAACTAATTTCTGACAACTGAATCAGACATCGGATGATATGGACCATAAAATTCATCAAATTGACATATAAACCAAATTAAAGGGTAATTTCTCTTTCTTGGACATGTTCTAGAAAATTATAATAATGCCCCAGTAGGTGATACAATTCATATTCCACAAAAAGTTAATACATAAAATATGAATTCCAGAATCATGTACTACTCTCATTTTTATATCTAAAAAAGAGGAACTGGAATTACCAATGGATTTTTTTTCCCTTTTTTTTTGTTGCAGTTGTACATACGGACGAGTCGCGCGGTAATTTACGAAATGTGAAGCTCTCCGCCATTAATATTTATGTATTTATTTTTCGGCCATAAATTATTCATTTAATGAATATTAAACCGGATTCCGATTCGTATCTTTGGCTAATCATAAATACACTGAAAAAAATAAATGTATGTAAATGTCGGAGCAGCGCGCCGAGCGAGGAAGGACGAAAGGCGTAAGAAGGACGAAGGATTGCGAAAGAAGGGAGTGGGTGGTGCTGGGTGACGGAGAAGGGATGAGAAGGAGGGCGACCAAAAAAAGCCATTCATATTCACTTTGGAACGACCGTTTACATTCAAATCGGCTATTTAATAATTCAATCAATCTTCTTTACGTCACCTTTTAAGACTGTTTTATTACATTTTTTTTTGTTTATTGTTGTCACAAAATTATTAATCTGTATTAGATTTTTATAATTGGTGTTTTGATTACTAACATAAATTAATTGGTGTTTCTGCAATGAAACAGTTTAATAAATACAACCTAGATCCATTAGATGTATTATATTCTATAAATATTTATTTTTATATATATTTTTTATTTTAGAAGTTTAAAAAATATTAATTGTAAATTTAAATATTTAAATGCATTGAAATACTGTAGACCGCATTAATTAGAAAATATTCATGGCTTTTGTTGCAATATGCAGCTTTGTACTATATAATTAGAGTTGTAATCCATTTGTTCATGTATTTGCATTGTCATGTAATTTGATGTAATTTTCTGTTTGATTAATATATATTATTACAGTTTACAATAGATTATAGCAAAACCTAAAGTTCATTGTTTAAATTCACGCCAATGAAACCATTGGCGTTTATGTTTCAAACGTAATATGGCGAGAATACTTTCATCGATTATTGTAAATAATAATTGAATACTACGTTAATTAAATTTGCCTTTTCTTTTTTTATATTTATTTTTGCAGAACTTATTAATTTCATATTTCATTGCGTTTTTCGTTGTCGTTCGTTGCGTTTTATTTTATTTAATTCGAATACTTTTTTTTTATACATTTGCAATACGTAATAAGTATAAATCAAAATTTTCGCTTGTGCAATTTGTATAATGAATTATTAATAATAAATTCCGCGTTCATTAATTTGCGTATGAAAGCTTCATTCGAATGTGTTTTTTTTATGGGAGTTCGACGACCCCCAAACAATCAGGGTTTGTTTAAATGTTGGAGAGAGGGAATGGAAAGAAAAAATTGGAATATTTCAATTAATTGCAGAATTTCATTTCGGTATCGGTTGCAATTTCGAATGTGTGTCGCAATTAAAAAAGCATTAAACCTATAAATTCGCGTTACATCCAGCAATTTTAATCGCAAAATCGAGGACAGAGAGGTTCTCTCTGGATGGGGCAAAATAATCGTTAAATTTCATGGGGGCGGAAAAATTCACATTTTATTCCTTTGTGCGTTGCCACTTTTTCGCCCATAACCAATTCAGTTAATTTAGCTTATTTCTGCTAGTTATGTTTCTCTTTTTTTTTGGTGTGAGGTAGAGGAAATCGCGCGTTGTAAGCGGTTTTGTACTTCAATGAACATTTCTTTTTGAACCGAGAAATCATCTATCGATCTACTCTATTTCTTTCTATTTGTTCTTTGGATGTTTTGTTTCTTCGTTCCATTCGCATCTATCTGAAGTCTTTTTTCTTTTCGGGATTACCGAAGTGTTGCGAAGGAAGCGCTCCTCCCGCTGAATCTTAATTAGGTAAGGTAAATACAATGGGCTCATCAGGATGCAAGGGCAGGTGCGGGGCTGTGTCGGGGAATCCCGGCAATACTTGATGAACGATTCCTTTTCTTTTCATCTTTGGAGTTTTAAATAAGGAGGAACTCCGACGACGTCTCAGTTTGTAAATATTATAGTTTTAAATCTATCTCATTTCGTTTTTCATATAGTATATTTATTTCACAAATTATTTCTGCGAACATTAAGTAAATCTTATGGCGGTTGACATTATTGCTGCAAGCACCGAGCAAGCTCACAAAGAAAATTCAAAAATTGAATATTATTTCCATTACAATTATTATTACAATTTCTTTTAAAACAAATTGAATAAAATGAAGATTTTTTTTTCTATATATTTTTTTAGGTTTAATTAAAAAATGTACATTTTCTATGGATTTTATACTATATTCTGTTAACTGAATTACTATTACACATTGTTTAAAAAAAATCACTGAATCCATAAAAATTTTATGGATTTATTAAAAACTGCAACTTTTCAAATCGATATATAAGGATTACAATAAATTAATAAAAATGTAATAAACAATGTAATTCAAGCATTTTAGAACTATTTTAATTATATAATTTATATACTATGTTTATATATAAACTTTGGGAAATGGAAATTATTTTTGAAAAATAACTGTCAGGTCTTCAGAATGTTTTCTATTAATTTTCTTAACTTTTTACAAAAAAAAATATAAATAGAAATTATTACCATAATTTTTTCTTTTTTCATTGAAAATTATAATTTTTAATTGGCTTAATATATTTTTTTAATCTTTTGGTCTTCAGGCTGTAGTTTATTAAGAAATCATTCTTTTTCAATTTTCCAAAATGATTTTTTTTGTTTGAACTGGAATCATCGATTATATTAATGAATAAAAAAAGTTATTGCACGCGAAAATAAATTGTTGACACACTTCCGACCTGAACAACAAAAGAGCATTCGTTAGCATTAAAATAAAGCACGGCCGAAAATCAAGTAAAACGAGCAACCGTTGAATAGTGCTACCAACCTTATGCATAATGCGCGGGATCTTTGTTGCAGTTGGAGCCGCTAATTGGGCTGAAATTCGGAAACATTGCGAGAATACATTTGTGCTAATTGCACGAAGCAGGAGAATGCAGTTAAAAAAACAAACTAAATGAAAGCATGTGCGTATTTAAAGTCCTCTGAGGGTTGAGGAAATGGGGACGAGAGTATGAGAGGATTTTCGGAGCGGAGATTGTCTCCTGCGGAAACTTTCTGATGGCAATTTGTAATGCCGATACTCTCGCACAGACGAGGACGCCCTCTTTTGCCATTATGCGAGCACCTCCATCCCTCCATTCCCCTCAGTATTAAAACTTTTGTAATAGTACTTACGCTGGTTTATAAGTCCTTTATAAAGCAATATTCTTGTACGTCGAGAATTCTCCGTTCGAGAAACAATCGTTTAATTCAATTTGGCGCATATTTTCATTTAGTTCTTCGTCGAAACTTTAAATTTGAACGAATGAGTTTCTCGAGTAAAGAAACTAACTTATTTTAAGCAAATTTTTTAATTTCTCAGTCATTTAAACAAATATTAATAATAAAAAGGGATTGTAAATAATGTGTATTATATGTTTATTTAATTTATTTACAATAGTCTTTTCGCTCGTAAAGTATATAGTTTTAAATTTAACAAACAAAAACATACATTCTGGGTATATCTGGGGTATTCATGGGTATATCTAGGGTCTTGAAGATTGTTGGATTTTTAGTACTGCAACGGAGATATCGCTATTGTTATAATTTGAATTGGCGGGACTTTTTTTGGACGACCTTTTTTACTTTCAGGGACCATGAGCATGTGATGGACACGACGAGTTATCAGAACTCATCGTCCCAACTTTCATATTAAGGAAAACTTTTTGATCTGTTATATAGATTATGTTGAAGAATGTTCTTTTACTAGAAAATAATAATTCAACTGCACAAAACACGAAATATTCAACGATAAGTGAACGACATGTCTCGAACTGAATTGTAAATGTGAGATGTTTTAGAATAATATAAATTCCCTATGGCCAAAAAACCCTTTGCAGCAGTTGAATTTTATTTTATTTTTATTAATGTATTAATATATTGAGTTTTTGTACAAAAAAAATATGTGGTGAATCGAAGGATCATATACTTTTGTATAGTAGATTTCTTTATATTAATTTTATTTTGTCAATGTAGGAGCGACTTACACACACATGAGTAAATAGATTAGTTTGAGGCAGCGGAATTTTATAATGAAAACATGAAAGTAAGGTGGAAGCGCCGGGCCACAATTCCGCGTTTGCAATTAACTTGAAGGTGTTTCGCGTCAATGCGCGGTTTGTACCGAGTCTAAATTCCATCAACAGGAGTGGGGCTTAACACGTGTAACAGTGCTCTTAACTGTAATTGCCGTGCACGAATTTGCGTTGAACCTGTTGGAGAGATACACGTTTTCTATCATAAATTCTATGATTTTACTAATGAGATTTTGGTCGTCTGACTGAGAAAATCTCATAGCGGTTGCGGCCCAATTACGCAATTGGCGTGGGTGGCGGAAGGGTGGTGGGAGTTGGTATCTCGTGCGGAGGCCGGATTTGTGTATGTGCAGGCGATTTGCATAAAATTGCGAAAGTTTTATTCGGCAAATATAATTCCGGATTTGTAACTAGTTTTGCAAGTTAAATAACATATTTCAGTTTATTTATGGGACATGGGGCTGGAGCGGCGGCAAATCTCCGACTCACCCTGCGTACTTTCGTACTCTTCGTACTTTCAAATTTGGCGCCCACGCAATGCATACTACACTTTTGCCGAGCGACACATTACAAGAATTAATTTTGTATTAGAGCAATTGTATATTACTAAATGATGTTCCTCAAATATATATTCTGAGTCCAATTTGAAATATTGAAACAAGTTTTACATTAATATGTTTAAAAAAAAATTAAATAATTATTTAATACTTTAAATTCAATTCTATGAGTTACCATTTGTTGATCATCAGTTATTTTGAAATATTACATAAAGTTTTTTTTTTCATTATTAATCGTGTTTACTCATTATTACGGTAATAAACGTTTGCAGTTTGTGGGTTTTCACGTTTATTTTGCGAGGCACGTTAAAAGGATGAGAAGTAAATAAATAAAATGATGCTGTTTGCAGTAGCGGAGAGTGCAGAAGGACGACGTGGCATATCAAAAACGATGATGTTTTCCAGTGCATGTAATGCTCGGGCGTCGTTGTTCGGATCGTGTACGTGTGTTCCTTCCCTCCGTGAAACAATCCCTCCAAGGACATTAAGTGCAGCCTGTTCTTCCTGATGCTGCTGCCTCCATGTTCCCAGGATAATTTCTGATCGTACTAAACTCTATCTCTCTTGCTCTTGTACACACTCATACCTCTGTTTCTCTCTCGATTTACTCATGACCCACAAGCCAATCTCTCTCTCTTTCTCTCCCCGGAGAACGACCCTTGAGGTGGAGGAGCTTGCAAAAATTGATATTATTTTCATGTTAAATGGCCGTGTTAAACACAGTTGCATCATGTAAAACTATAAATTTCCAACTTCCGCATCGTTAGATAATCTATTTACAAAGATATAAAGCTTTATTATTAACTGAGTAATGTTATATGTAAATTATTAAATTTGCGAAAACATATTTATGAATTTGTTTCATACATTTATTGATCAAAACACCGAAAATATACAAAATACCTCAGTTTACTTGGATATGCGGTACTAGGTTCTTTTTGACAGTGCTGAGTACTATTACAAAATTAAATATTTTATTTGCTTTTTTTAAATGAACATTGTGTGCAGATATGCAATATGAGGCAGAGTATGTTTGTGGTAATAGTGGCGGAAGTGTAAATGTTTGAAAATTCTAAGCAGAAGAGGAAACTTATATGGAAAACCTACTTCAATGACAAACACACGGTGAACTGTTACTAAATGTAAGACATCTTCTTCTATACTCGCGAGGCAACTACAAGAACTCTACTGTCCGATACGTGGTCCAAATACCCACTCAACCGTTTGAACTCAATAATCAAATCTAAAACAGGATTTTTATTTAAAACAAACAAACCAAAGACCAA
Source organism: Nicrophorus vespilloides (assembly GCF_001412225.1). Taxonomy (NCBI): domain Eukaryota; kingdom Metazoa; phylum Arthropoda; class Insecta; order Coleoptera; family Silphidae; genus Nicrophorus; species Nicrophorus vespilloides. The sequence continues at coordinate 117,134 of NW_017096109.1, read as the reverse complement.
TAACCTCGCCTATCTAGGGATCGCATTTTAACTTTGGTGTCTTTTCTTACATATTAATGTTTGATTTATAAATCAATATTTTCTATAAAAAAAAATCTTGTGCTAAACATTTTATATATATTTCTGATATATTCATTTATAATTTTAAAATTAAAATTGGAAACTGGTTTTTTTATAGAAATAAATCCTGTATCACGAGTTAGTAAGTAATTTATTAATTTATGATAAATGGATGTGTAAATGTATTTTCATTGAAATTCTGAAATATCGTCCAATTTGCGTGAAAACGTAATGATAATTTTATAATTTTGGTCGTTTTACTTGAATCGTCGAGTCAGACGATTATCAACGATTTGGTTCCCCCGGGAACAGTACTCGGTCCTTCGACCGTTGATTGCTTTCTCCCAGTTGATGTAGCTCAATCCTTAGCAAAGTTGATTATATTTTCAGACCACGATTCCAATTAACTTTCTCGCGCGTAATAAATCCGAGACCGAAAGTGCGATTACTGTAAATTCGGATGAGAGAAAAGAAATGAAAATAGAAAGTTTGTGTGGTTGTGTGGGAAAGAGAGATGGAGAAAAACACTATTTGGAAACAGTTTTATAAATGCTTTCTAGAGGCGAGATAAGTTTTAATTTTCCTCGCCGTGCGTTTATTTATTTTCGCTTCTTCGGGGCGATGGAGATTAATCAAACGCCGCCTCCACAGCCGCCGCTTCTGCCGGCCCCGGGAGTGCCATAAAGCAAAACGCACACAACAGGCTACGGATTTATTTTGCAAGTTTAACCCAGTCCCATGCAAATACACGCTAACACGCACTCACACACACAAGTTTCCTCTTCGCCTTGGAGAAAAGAATTCGCCCTCTGCACGTAAAACATTACAGCAATATCCGCCCTAATATATGCGAACCGCCGCGTCAAATTAGGTAAATTATATTGTATCGCTGCATTTAAAAATCCTTTGAAAATATAACAAAAATCAATAAAAAACAATAACAAGATTCTGCAGTGAAAATACATGAATAAATCAGACGGTGGAAGGTATTGATTTAATGCAGAAGTTTAATTTGCTTCCTGAGGATTTAATTTCAAGAGATTGCAAGATGCAAGATAATAGTTATATAATTTAAGTAAGGGTTTTATTTTATTATTTTTTTGTATAAAAATTTCCTGTCCACCTCTTTTTGTTTGTATTATTATTTCATTTAGTTCCTTCCTCTGCCTCTTACGTTATGGTAAAGCACTCCTCTTTTTCTCTGTTTTTCCACTATGTTTTCTCTGCAATCCTTTTTTCGGTGGTCGTCGGCGTTCCCAAAAACTTTTAATATCAGCCGCGAGCCAAACACGTACCTGAGCATTCATTCGACATGACAGTTTTATCTAAAAATAAAGAACGCCCGGGGTCCTGTCAAGACAAATGACTAATTTGTCATCTCGTAAAGTTGCGCACGGGAAGAAGGAAGAAACGGCCGTCTTGGAGGAAGAAAAAAACTAAAAAATAACTGAATTAAATAAAGTGTAAAGCAAATTGAACGCGAACAATTCTCGAAGTCGACCGAATAATCGCATTCGAATTTCGCTCATCTGATGTGATGTCTCAAAAAATCCCGAGTTGAAATAGAATCAATACGAAATTACAGAGATTTTTTTTTTAATTTTTTACATGATTTATATATGCTTTATTTGCTTTATACACTTCTTGTTTTAATTTTTTCTAACATCAATTATATTTGTTTTTAAAATGAAAATATTTATTGGTGGAGGCCGGTCAAATTCATATACCTTTTTTATAATTGCTTTTTACTGGATAGAGTACAAATTACACAGGAAAACAATTAATATTACTCTATATTGAAATCTTATTTGATACAATAAGAAGTGAATAATCTGTAGCACTTCTTTTCTGACAATATTTACAAAAACTAAACAAAATTTCATAAAGTAATTAATATGAAAATGATTATTAATTGAACAATATGAATATTGACTTAATTGTAACAAATGTCCAATTTATGTTCAAAATTAATCAGTTTTTTAAGTATTCTTTCAATATGCTGAAGTAATCGAGAACTTTAAAACCGCATAATAATGAACAGCACAAAAGAGACTTGATTGTCTAGACCAGTGATTCTCAACCTTTTTTTGTCGCGGCATACTTTTAACGATTTCAAAATTTGACGGCACACAAAGATAAGTTTAAAAGTTGATTACTTACCTATAATACACTGTGCATTATACCTTACTAAAATTTGGCGGCACACTTTAAGAATTTGGCAGAACACAAAAGTGGTTGTGAATCACTCTGATTCTCAAACTCTTTGGTCCGCGACCCCTTGTGTGCTAATTTTTCTAAAATTTATTTTGCTCATTGATAATTTAGTTTGTTTTACAATTTTTAAGCCGCACTATAGGAAACGCACTGATCGAAGCAGCACTATACAGGATATTGTTGTAATGTTTAGTTTTTTTCACATTTATTTTTTTTGGCCGTTTAACGAAACATTTTGAGCCAAAAATAAAAAAAAAAGTACCATATTTAAAATGGCCATTATAGCGAAATGTCGCATAAAGATGGTATAGGTGTACTATGATTTGATTAAATCAATGAAATAGAAATAAATTGTTAGTTTTATTTTCTGTTGTAATCACTGCTTATTATTTTATCGATTTAGGAACGAAATTAGAGTTGTTAGAAGATGTATGGATTAAATGTAAGATGTAATATAAATAAATTGTATCTAATTTAATATATGTGAGAGAGTCGTGTCCGCGATATAAATATGAAATAAAGTATAGTGAGATATTATATTGGAAGAGGCGGTTTTGCGATGGTTCGGCATGCGAAGGAAGCAGCACGAGAAGAAGTGGAAAACGAGAAGACTGATTTATAGTCGAGATATAAGTAGATCATCCATGTTTTGTGTCGCAGCGTGTATATATATATATAAATCGAGAGGTGAGGGAGGGGGTGTTTTGGAATCCAGTTCACGGAGAAAGGAAGGGTGGGGGGTTTAGTTGATGGTAGAAGGGCGAAATTTATTGCTGTGCAAAATAAAAACATCCCCTCGGAACGAGGTAAGAAGGATATTGATGCGGCCACCCTCTACATCGACAATGCACAAATCGAGCGCTGACAATCATTATCGATTGATCGGGTATTGGGTTGGTTGCAATGGGTTTGGGGGGGCGGAGGGTAGTTTCAGTGCGGAAAAGATTGGGACATTAAAGCTCTCTCACCCTTTCCTTCCCCCCATCCAACTGCCAAGTTTCACGTGTAGTACAGAACACCACCACCCTTTCCATTCACCCAACTCCGCTGATTTTTATTCATACGTCCTCGCCAAAGTTGTAAATTACAGCAATTACATCGTCATTCTGCTTGTCGCATTCAAATTTATTAAACTCCCGCCGTGAATCTCACACAGCCACACATACATATACATACATATGCGCACACGTTCATCTATTTCTCGTAGGCGGCAGATAATGAAGTGATGAGAGTTATCCGCGAATTCAAACTCCTAAAATTGAGTGAGCCACAAAACATGATGTATTTCCATTCATTCATTTTTTGCTCCAATTACATTCAATTTTAACCATGAAAAAAATGAGTAATTCTATTGAAAAATCATAGATTTATAATAACTATTTCCAACTGAATAAATTACTTAGATGGCTGCGCCGAGTATAATAGATAAAAATCTATTTGAAATCTCTTATAATTTCAGGGATATTTTATAGATTTAAGGAAGTTATATAATATGTAAAAAAAGAATACTTGGATTTTTGATCACTCAATATTTAAATGAATATATTTTAAGATAAATGATCATTATTATTTATTTTTAATACATAGAATTATCAAAAAATCACGTCATTTTTGAAATTTATATATGTAATTTGTCGATGATAATTTTTTATAAATAAATCCATTATCAATATTAATAATGAAATCGAAATTATAAATAATTATATCATAATGAATATATTTATAATAATATTGAATAAACAATTTTATATTAGTTTTACAAATTATTTTGTAAATTTCATAAAATTAAATTTCTTATTTTTTATTTTGTCGACACTTTTGACTAAAAACTATTAGTTATAAATGTTTGTTTAATCTTAAAATTTGCAATTGTTTTTTATTTTAAATTTGTTTCTTTCTTATGAATTATTTTAATATAATCAGTTGGTTTCTCTATTAAATATTATTATAATTATGAATAATAATATATACTGTATTGATTTATTTATTAATTTACTTGTAATGCGGGAAATTCTCGATGTCTTTATTTTATCATTGAAATAAGCTCATCTAAGCAAATCACAGGTCTCTCAACTAAAACAACTTTTCCGTAAACAGAATATTTTTTAGTTATTGATTTTGTGGCATTTTTAGCTTTCCTGTAATAGGAAAGTATAAAAATGCTTTTGTTTTCTTTCATCTTCAAGAGGGTACTAAACTGACACAAATCATTTGATCGCTTAACTGCATTCTAAAAATAGTTGAAATGACACCCTTTACAATAGGCACTAAGCCAAAATCGATACTAATTTTCCGGACAACCTAATGTATTTTCAGTTTTCACTTTGTTTTTTATTAATATAATATTGTACATGTGAAATTTTATGTGAAAGCACATAAAAGTACATAAATATTTATTCTATTTGCTATATAGTTTTGATTATTTTTTTAGTAAGTATATAATTTTCATAATTTTTCATATTTACATTTAATGTGCTCCAAGATTTTTTCTTCTTGAAATAAACTTAAAATATTTTTAAAATGTAGATTAATATATTAGATTCTTATATATTGTTTAATAAAACGCAAAGAAATTTAGAATTTTCATTTTTACATTTCATCTTGTGTTCTAAGTTTGTTCTTCCTCAAACGAATACAAAATATTTTTAAAGCAGATTGTTCAAATCTAAATTAATTTATTAGATAATCATATAATTTATATGGCAAAGAAAAATTTCTTAAATTTTTCTTTCTTTTATTCTAAAAATGTTCAATTTTGATATTAATAAATAATATTTTAATATTCTAATTTTTTTTTATTTGTCAAAATATTAATATATTTTCAAATAAGTTTATTGAAATACAGTTCAATACTAAAGCTAAATATATAATTAATAAACGAATGTCAGGAGCAGAAGTGGATCTAGCTGAAATTGCCAGCAGAATGAATCGCTTTTGGGTTGTGTTTGGGTCGAGATACGGGAAGAGGGAAGAGGATTAATCGAAAACCGTTGGAATCTTGTTAATTATTTTCCTTGCTCGCAGAAGAGGATACAGAGATGGAGATAGTGTGTGTGCATGTATGTGGGTTGTACTATATAGTATACAGTATGGATGTGTTGAGGGTTCGGAGTTGCTGGCAGTATGCGCGTTCGCAGGCCATATTTCGTTTAGTTCCGCAACATATTGGACTCGAGTTTTGAAATACTCGAGACAAGTGTAATAATGAACCCGTGGCGTTGGCGCGACATCAATCATGGACATATGTTACTTGCCGACGTTTACCCCCTCTCGTAAAATATGATCGAATTTGAGCCGTATTTATTGTTTGCACCGCCTCCTCTACCGAAAATGGGCCCGAAGAGATAAATAGAGAAAAGTACGATCTCTTCCTGTACCATTAGCGCACCTATCCATCTGCTCAGAGAAGAAAAAGAAAAATTGATGATTGTTCTCTACCCTTCACCGCAGTCGAAGACGACGACGACGATCGTGGCGAATCACGCGATCCCTTTTCAAACCCTATTTGTAATCCAGTCCGAATTTTCCAATAACGCTACGAGAGCAAAGGCGAATTGTGAGCGAGGAACAAAAAAAAAATAAGAAAAGATTGCGACCCCCAAAAAAACCGCTCCAAATCAGAACGCATTACTTCATTCCACTCTTTACATTACAGCGTAATACCCTTCTATTTTCTTTTCACAATATTTTCCCTTCATATCTTATCTTATTCTCTCTTAATGAACGGTTGATTTTTTTTTAATTAAAGCTTACTCACAAGAGAAAATTAAAACATACAATTATAATATTACGAAAGGGGGAGATTGAAGTAGTATCCCAAAGATGGATCTTTATTTCCTACAGTCCTCGATTTACACGTACATATCATTTCACCCGGATCGCTCTTACGAAACTCTCACGGAACGTTTCGCTACCTGGAGTTACACTTAATGAGCGGAAATCGCGGCTAATTGTTTAGCAAAAGGAATTACGTAAATTGCTTATTTCAATTTCAGAAATAATCGTAACTGCGAGACGCAGCACTTAACTGAATTAATCATAATACTAAATTGAATCGGATTATATTTAAATTTAAGAGCAACTAAGAAATAAGTGTTAATTAACATTTATTGATAGAGGAAATTTTAATAAATGCCTTATTTTGAGAAATAAATAAGCACATTTAATTTCTTATTTGCATTCTTACAAATAACTTATTGAAGATGTATGGAATGTAATTATTATTTGCTATGAAACGATAAATGTAATTGCATAAAATGTAATAATAAACTAAAGCAAATGGAAAATATATTATTTCTCTATTTAATAGTATTTTATAATGAAGTTTATGTATTACATTTATTTTCTGGAATGCAAGCAGTTTTATATAAGATAAAAGTGAAAATAACTTATTTTTATTTATACGCAATCTATCGATATAAACTATTTTTTATTCAAAATTGAATCTTTATTAACTGACACAAACTATATAGAAACAATCAATAATGTGCGGATTCACTAATGAACTGTGTGTAAATTTAAAAACAAACTAAATTTTTAATGAACGAAATTAAAATAAATTTAAAAAAAATAATACACAAAATAAAAATTGTGCGATATATTTGTATGCGATTTAAAAGTCCTCGATTTAAACAGTTGAATAAATATGTAACGTATTGTAGCGCCATCTATCGAATATTAAAACGAAGTTATTTTTTATATCAGGTTGACTCCCTCCTTTATTTTCGCCGAATCGATGGTCACCCCTCGTGTGTATTAGCCAATTGAATAAATATTTTATTACGTGTCCACCGTGAATGGTCTTTATAATGAATGGGAAAGCAAGTTGCTGTGCACTTTATCCATAATATTAATATATTTAAACGGCAATGCATTAAATTTGAATGTATTTAAGCATACCCAAACAACATCGAATGAGTACATTGTGTCTGTGTAGGTGTGTTAAATCCAGGAACGTCGGGAATGGGAAATAATTGCCGTGTTGACCAAAGCCGCTCCCATCGAATATTCGCATCGCGGAACCATGTGAAATCCTCTCCCTTCGCCGTTCCACGCATGAATACCTAATACATATCCAGATAGGCGTTGGGGAGGACCAAATTCACGGAATATCTGACGTCGAAGACAATACTGCATTACGCAATCATACGGTAATCCAGAGATCACCAACGTGATACGCATATTCTCTAAGTATTCCATTCGATTTAATATTTTTCCTCGTAATTGAATCTACATATTTGCTAAACAAATTATTATTAGACAACATCTTTTGTTTGAACCCTGTTATTCGCATAAAAACAATTAACAATATAGAAAGAATTTGTTGAAAAATTCTGCTAAATTTAAAATCTATAAAAAGATTTATAAAAAATCTATGATTATTAATTAATGTACTTATTTGTTAGTAATTACTAAAGTCTTCCTGCTTTTTTGTTATAAGATTTGTTTAAAAATATAAAGAATATAAGTTGCCTTTGAAAATTGTAGATTCAATTGAATTTTACACAACAACAAAATAATTATTTTATGATACATCTATAGATTTATAGATTTTTTTTGTCCCAAGGCACACTTCAATTTATAGTTAAATTTCCGGGTCACGCACTATTCTATAGTTAAACTTGTACGGCATACTTAATGTTTAGTTGAAAAATAATTATATTTTAAGATATCCGTAGACCACCTACATCCTCAACATACCGGTTGAAAATCAGTGCTATGAATATTAATTATAAATAATTCAATCAATGGCTGTTTACTATTAAATAAACAACAACAATTTTAATGTAATTAACATTTTTTTTTAATAAATTTATTATTCACAATCTGCCAAATGGCAATGAGTAAATAGTTCTGGAACTGCAACAGAATATAACACTGAGCGGAACAGTTTCCCATTGAAATTAAACATATTATATTTATTTATTATAATATTAATACATTGTCGAATAATATGAAAATTTAAGAAAATCCTTTCAGGGCATTAATAAAACTGACCAAATCAGAGCAAAAGTTTGCTCTTGGTTCTATAAAATCCAATTTCAAATTAAAAATACAGCGTTCTGAAAAGTTGCAGTTCATTTGGGCCACCCTGTACATAAATTAATTTTTCAATTATTTTTTTTCAAAAAAACAAAATACGAAATGAATTTAATTATATTATAATTTTCTTCTTTTAGAATAGAGATATTGACAATTGCAAAAATGTCCAAAATAAAAATGTAATAAATCCGATTGCAATTAGTGAGCTTGAATGGTTTAATTAGTGCAATTAATATAATTGCATTATTCAATTCGCTTTGATCATATTAATTATGCGATTATTATTGATCGAATGTACCCGGCGCAACCGCATTTTATTTCTTCATAGATTAACGTTTTTCTTTCCAGTTCTTTCTTATGTGATTATAGGAACGAGTTTACTGCTAGTCATGCATCTGGGTATGTAGTGGAAAAACGGATTATCGATTAGACTTTATTATTTATCTCGACCGCTCTACGGTTGTTTCAATTTAATCAACACGGAATTAGATTAGCCGCGTCGGTTAATACCGTTCGCTAATTGCAATCCAAGTGGAAAGTTTTAGGTGTGTGTGCCGATGTTCCCGTTTTTTTCCATTTTCTCTTTCCGAACCTCATCCAGCGCACGGTTTTCTTGCTCCTCGTTGTTTCCTTTTTTTTATATGTACGAGAAACAAACTTTTATTAAACACCAGCCGGTGAAAAGGGCGATGGGATATCGTACGCAGAGTGGAGCAGAAGGTAGAAGGAAAGGAATAAAAGGAAAGGGAAAAAATACATACACCGATCGTCGTGGAAATGGGGTCATTACTGGCATCTGTTTATCGTCTCCATTATGCATGGCAACGTACGGACACATGCAGATTACCTTTTTGCCGTTACCGCAACCACTACAGTTCGATATGTCCGTCTGTAATTGCCTCCGTAAGTTCAACTTCTATCAACTATCAATTATTACCCGCATTTCTGCTGCCGGTTGATAAGTACTTCGCTCTTTGTGTTACGCCACATTCGAACAAGAGACGTTCATTTTCTGCATATTTCACGATCACATACACACGACAACTATGAAAATTACCGTTCCAGTTTGTCGCAAGCGAATAGTGACATGCGTTTCGTGATTAATTCAAACCTCCATTTAATTCAAATACATATCTATTAAAGTTATCATTACCTAATTACACTCGCTATTGGCTTTAATATGAAACACTCTGCAATTATATATTAATATGCGCATTTAGTTTAGTTGCATCGTGACATATAAAAAACATATTATAAAAATATAACAATTAATTTATAAAACATAGAATTTTATTTAATTACCAGCAAATAAATTTAATCAAATATAAACAATGTAATCCATATTATCACTACTTAATAATAAATTAAAGACATATCACTTATAAAATATAAATGAACATAATAAAAAATAAGGTAATTTAACTTAATAAATTTACAATTTTGATAACAATTCTTGTTTTTCTTTATTACAAAGGTATGATAATGGTGATCAAACAGATACAGCTCATTCTACAAGTGAATAAGCAGTTACTATTCCAACAATATTAAACAATTAGCAATGGTTGGATAACTAGGAAGTTTCAAAACACACTGCAAAATCGAAAAGGAAAAAAATAACCCAAAAAATTAATAACAATAAACATAAAATATAGTACAATAAAAAAAATGGAGGATAAATGGAATGGAAATAACATAATTATATTTTATTATAAAACAAGAGAAAAGAATAAATATATTTGGCGAATGGGCCGTCGTCTTTCGGTGCAATAATATTTTTTTAAATTTTATATATACAAGAAACACTTGTATATACGAGGGGTCGGCAGGGTCGCTAAGTTGGCTGAAAAAAAACAGATTAAAAACAATTTTTTCTTTAATATTTTTAATTTTCATCATTTTGTAATTACTCTAGAAAATTTCCGTTTATTTCAATACATTTCTGAAGTCAGTTCAAAATATTTTTCAAAAGCGGCTTTTTGGGGCTTTTCAACTTTTAATTAATGATCTCTTCATTGGAACTGAATACTCTTTACTTCAATTTTTGTAAACATTTTTGTAAATCACATTGCGCTAGGTCGGTAGAGTAAGGTGCTGGGCGAATTTCATTGATACAGAGAGCGCAAGAAAGTTATTGGTTATTTCAGTACTGTGAGTGGGCACAATATTGTGATGTAAAAAGTAGCGACGAAGATCCAATTTTTTCTGGTTTCCCTGTTGGTAAAACTTGTGTTAAGCAAGATTCTGTGTACTATTTACCAGTTACCCTCTGACCAATTTCGAGTGAGATAGCAGTTACCACTTTTACCCTGGTAGAGTAAATCGTCATTATCACTTTTGTTGGTAATTTTTATTGTCTTCCTTTAACTAGGGGATTTGCACCTTATCCGCTCCATACCATGGACTGTTGCTTGGTTTCCAGGTCAAACTTATAAAATCAAGATTCATCACCTGTTACGGTTTTACTAAAAGTGCTATAATATCCATTTTCAAAATTTTCGAAGAAATATTGGGCAAATCGAACACGTGCCTTAATTTGGTCGTCATTTAAAAATCGTGGAACCTATCGAGCGGATTTCTTCGTGCAGCCAAAGTGATGATTTAATATTTGCGACAAAACCATGTGATTCATAAACTACCATTGCCTGTATCACTCTTGGATCTTCGTCAATATTTTCCATTACCAGGGCTACATTTGTATCATCGGTCGAATATTTCGGGCAACATTCACAAGGTTCGTCTTCCACAGAAAAATGTGCGGTCTGAAATCTTTGAAACCACTTGAAAATAGTCACAAGGGATGATGCATTCACTCCATATATATTTTGGTATTCCTTAAAAATTTGCATAGGCTTGAGTTGACATCGAAATCCGTAGAGAATGACAAAAAAATTTTTGCTGTGTTGGTGCTGGAATTTATACCAAACTTACATCACTAATCTTGTATTTTCTCCTATAGTTTCTTACCGATCAAATGAATTAATGCCATTTAGTGAACTTTTGTTAGATCCCTCGTACCACAATAAATCATCGAAAAAAAATACCGATTATAAAAAGCGTCTAGCGTCTACAGGAAAGGGACAATAGATATCCAAGGATAGGAATAATTTTAGTTTTGGAATACATAATTTCTTTTATATAAAAATCACGTGATTGCTCTAATACTAAATTAAAAGCAACGCTAAATAAAATAAATATTAATTGATTATTTATTTAAATATCTAGTTGTAAATAATATATAATATCATCATTTTACAGTTTGTTGAAATCCATTATAATATTTGTGTAACAATAAATTTAAATAAAATCTGATATAAATATGAAATATTGAAAGAGTATGTGCCCGAAGTATGGAAAGCTTTTATACAGATTTCATGTATAATTTAGATCGATTAAATTATTTTGGCGCAGATATATATTTAGTTATGATGTATTATTAATTTTTTTTGTACATGTAAAAACTAAAATTTTACTGTTTCAATAAATGTGTCTTCAAATATTGAATGGTTTTCAGTAGTTTTCATTTATAATTTACTCAATCCATTATTTATAATATAAAATTGAAAGCTTTTAAAATGCTATAATTTATTTAATACAAAAAATGTAGCATTCATTTTATATTATTTTATTAGTTTTAAAATTTGTTAATTATGTATGCTCTATTCATCATTTTGTGTATGAAAACTGAAGTCAATTATTACCAAACTGTAATTTCTATATGATACGTAAAGGATACGAAGATTGAATTAGTTTGGAACTATTAAACTGCGGTCGCATGCACTTTTGAACGATGACATCGGATTACATAACGCACCTGTCCGCACATATCTAGCGAATCTAGGTAGAAACGTCTCTTGGGATGAGGTGTATCTACTTGGAGAAGGGTTCGTCCGAGAAGCGCGTGACAGGTGATTCATTAAAGTTCGTAATTGAATGAATGCTGTTTCCCATCTTGTTCCAAGTACCGATGTAATTATGAATGGTTTTTAATAAAATTTAAGACATTGTTCAATTTAATCCAATTTACTATAGTTTTCGCTTAGTGCAGGTTACGTTAATTTTGCGGATGCGCCGGGTTCTAAATCAATTAAAGAGCATAAATTGCGATGCACGACTTTGTCTTCCGCTCATCATCATCCCAAATTTAACTAATCATTATTAACTGACTATAAAAGATACATACCGAACAATTAAATTTATTATTAATTAATATTCCAGTTCCGAATTGATTATGTATTTCATTTGATCATTTGATTTAAACCAAATTTGGAATTAAAGAACGTACGTATATATATGGAAATTGATACTACAATAAAATAATTTTATTAAGGAAATTTGCGTAATTTGATAATGGATTTCGGTAATTGCTTTGAATTATACTTAATATTGAAATTCGTAATTATTAGATATATTACATATAATTATTATCATTATTATATTATACATTGTTTATTCCAAAAATTGTTTATTCAGTTTATATTTAATTGAATTGAATTACCCAGACGTCTGGGTCTATATTCAACTCAATGGAAAGTAGCTCAATTCCCAAACCCAGAAAACCGACAGAAGAAGTAACCTCTTAGAGATTAATTAGTCAACTACCAATTATATAAAAAAATTTCTATAAGCTATTACTAATACGTGTATTAGTTTTCATACGTATTAGTAATAGCTTTTCGAAAATTCATAATATTAAATGTCTGCATTAATGACAACTTTCAGGAAAATAAATGAGATTGAATTCTGTATAGGGCATTTTACTTAGGAACAAGTTAAACGGGTTTCTAAAGTAATCACTACCGAATTAGAAGAAAAACAATACTGTTCTGATGCATTTTTGCATATATTCGATAAAGTATGGCATACCAGACTGCTCTATAAAATTGAGAAAATACATATCTAACGGTTAAACTATTCCGGACTCATGTCACCTTTACGACGAGCCAGGGAACTCTAAATAACAATGTTTTACCACATGAAGATTATGTAAAATATTTTGGCATGCATCTGGATAGAAGACTCACTTGGAAGAAACATATCTGAAATTGAGCAAACTATATTGGCTGCTTGGAAGAAAATCACAAACTCTAATGAAAAGTACTAAGAAAGATTACATAATCCACTAGAAAATCTAATACAAACATACACACATTCTACTGTTAAGTTCTTCATTTACGTAACAATTGTACTGCTAACAAATTTTCTTTTTGTGATAAATGATAAATAAGTATAACATCTATAAAAAAAATATTTGATAATGTAAAAATCAATTTTTATATTTTTTTGAATAAATTGGATGTGAATTTTTGTTATACGATTAAAATAAATTGTATAGATTACATTGATTTAGGTGTGTCAAAATTCTAGTGAAACATGTTTAATAGTTGACATTTTTGTTGTTATTTTCTTGAGATATTATTAAAAAAATTGTATGATATAAACATCTTTTAATAATTATACATTCAAAATTGATAATTCAAATATGTAACGTCAGTTTTTCTAATTTAAATACATTTAATTGACAAAAAATTTTGATTTCTTACATAACTTAGACTGCCACAATTTTATTTCATTTGTCAATAGGGTTATAACAACATACCTAACCTTACGTTATATATTTAAATGATGAAATTAGTATATTTTTTCATATCATATTAAACATTTGCAAAAGAAATAATTATAATAGCAAAATTAAGCCAGTTTTATAATTATATTACGTTATTCTAATTAATTTATCATTAAAAGTATAAGTTAGGTTATATAATGTTTATTTAAATAATCAATTGTATAAATCACAATTTTAAATTTGGAAATGTTAAATTAATTTGTAATAAATTAGATTATATTGCAATATGTTAGATTATTTTTAAATAAGCTAGGTTATTTTTAAGGTTACATTTGTTTTAATTCAATTAAAATGTTTGCATATTGAACATTTATCAGTGAATTTGTCAAATAATTTAAGTCGAGTGTAGTGTAGTGTAATGAAAATATTTTGTTCGTTCAGAGGGCCACTTGATTAAGAGGATCGGTGTCGGTATTAAATTGAAAGTTGTAGCGCGATAAAATGAAAAACTAATAAAGGAAGGTGCAGCGTTTTGCGAGCATTCGTATTGAGAGTATAAAGAGAGAGAGAAAGAGAAGGATAATATAGAAGTTTGTATCTGTATGAGAGAGTGTGTGTGTGGGCGAGAGAGAGATATGATTGAGAAAAGAGAGAAAGAGCTAATATTTGGCGATCGGTTTCGTTGTGGAAATCCATAACGGGAAATTTATGAGAGAGTCCCGGCTAGGTCGGTCGTGTTGGGTTTAATTAAAATTTTATACCTTTTCCGGCCATCCTCACCACCCGTCCTTCCTTCCATCCTCTCTCCACACAACAGGTTAGGAAGGTTTCTTTCAATTTGGCCTGCAAGATTAGATCCTCGGAAAACAACGTAATGCGAAGTATAAAAGTCTATTAAACTATGAACGTGAGGGAATCCCCGAGAACCCTTCCTCTCTCACCCGCTGGATGCTCTCTTTTGTATCGATATTTTCATATATACGTACGTGGACCGAATACGCTACATCCCTCGGTGTTTTATAACAATTTCGGCGCAGTGTTCCCTCCTCTTTCCTCATTCCGTTGGTCCTCTTCCTTACTCTTTTTATTTGTTCATCACCCGTTATACATTTCGTCGGACGATAAATCAAAAATCCCCGATCGAACGCACGGAATAATAATAAAAGAGAAAAGATGAAAAGAAAAGAAAAATATATAAAGAAAGACATGCCAGAAGGAGAAGAAGAAAAAGAAAGTGGACGAGCGCCGCACGTTGTGAAAAAGGAAGAAAGCCGGTGTTCATTTCGCGAATGGCTTGTACGGGGGTTCGGGTCCCGGTGCCGGCTGCTCCAGAAATTGTGACAAATGGCGCCCCGAAGCCGGTTTTCATACAAAACCGGAAAACTTTTAAAACCGCACCGAAACTTTGCCATTTCGCACACAAAAACACACACACGAACACGCACATCCACACTCGACGGTCGAGCGATTGTTTCCCTCTAAACTGTCTCACCTGACCGAAAACATTTCCACCTCATTACGAAAACACTTATTTTTCATTCATTTGTTTTCAATAATAATCAAACTATTTAAATTAAAATTACCTAAAACTGTATTAAAAAATAATTCAGTTTGCGTAAGAAAGTCTACGTTAGATCAGGTTTTCTAAATTTTCTATATTGTAATTCACAAAAATCGCAAATAATCAAGTTGCTGTTGGTTTCCAGCAACACAATATATCTTTTCATTGAATATATAATATAATATATTTTAAAAATAATGCTTTGGAGATATTTGTTAATCTGTAATATTTTATACGAATGTGTCTTTGCAAAATCTAAATGTAAATAAATGAACTTCAATAAGATTTACATTTTTTTTAGTAAATTTGTTTGCACATTATTAAATGAAGAAAACATGTGTTTTCTTGATTCAAACAAATTTGTTATTTTAGGTTTATCAATTTCCAAAAGCTGCTCTGTTACTATTTTAAAATTTCCAAGGAAATACTGCAGGGAAGCAAAAAAACTCTATATCATTAACATTTTTAAAATATATTCATTCGGACGCCTTCGGCTTCTTAAGTTTCTGCAGCAAAAAATGAACTCAAACACTTGTGGGTCTTACAAATCTATGAAAGTACTGACATCAAAGCAACAAAGCTCAACTAATTTCTTTTTTAAGAATGATCCAAAGGTAGTAAAATTATATGCCAAATTATTTTTCTGTTGTGAATTGAAGGAGAGAAGATGACTTTAACCTAGTAAATCAGATAATTTAAAGTTTTTTTTTTAAGAGGAGTCAATTGTAAACTTATTATTTCCTTCAAAAGTACCATCAATTAGGTACTTTTGAAGGAAATAATCTTTGCATGATATGTTAGATATTCTAAGGAATAAAACATTGTATAATATGTTAAGTAACATTATTTCAGATTAAACTCAAAATATAGGTTTTGTAAAGATAAGTCCAATATAATTTATTATTAAGTATATAAATTAAGATTTATTCGGTTTATTGAATGGAGTAAACTTTATTTAATTCTTAATAGTCCCAATCAAGTCAATCATTAGATATTAGGTTGGGTAATTAAAATGAAATACTTACAGATGAATGTTGAGTATGCTGTTAATACGAGTAATATTCAAGTGATGGTTTTAACATACCTAATGTGACGGAGCACAACCTACTTCAATAGAAAACAATATAACCTAACTGAACCTAAATTAACTTAATTTAACTGAAACTAATGTGGTTATGATGGGAATACCACTGGGAAAATGAAAATTTCAATGGCCTTTCATCTTAACCAAATTTAAGCTAAGTTAATATAACCCGACATAATGCAACATAGCCTAATTTAATAGAACATAATACAACGTAACTGAACATAAACTTATTTAATTTAAGTGAACCTAGTATGGTAGCGATGAATTCTATTCAATAAATGAAAATTGCAAGTGACTTTTATCCTAACCTAATAACACAACGTAATATAAAAGAATGTAACCTGATTATGATAGATTTAAACAAGTTTTTTTATTTGTAATTAAAAAATTAGGTTCAGCAATTTTAGTGGTAATGTCGTGAGCGGCGTTTTTAACGGTAGCAATTTTCGCGCAAATAAGGCTGCATTATTTTTCGGCGGTGGAGGAGAAGCGGGGGGCCATTAATTGCCATTAGGAAGGCACTCAGTTTGCGGTCATATTTGGGTCACATGTGTTCCATCCGCACAGTTCGCGCCGAAAAGCAAGGCAAATAATACTAAAATACATATATGTACGTATTATATTTATATAAACGCGACTATAAATCCCGATTACTTCTGATTAACTCCGACTATCAATGCTGCCATTTCATCTCTATCTCTCTCTCATTCACAATTATCCATCAGTTGGCAATTATATTTAATTATTTCCGTCTCTCTCTTTGTGTTCACATAATATGCCTTTTCGCTTTGAAAGTCAACTGCTGTATGCGAAATAGTCGAATAGAATTATCGAAATTTCGACGTTCAATCGTTGCAGCGATTATTTGTCCCATAATCCTATTTGCTTAATTGTATCCGATAAATAATGTACACGCATTCACACTCAAATAAACAAATACATTTGCGTATTTACACATAAAACTGTTTAGATGGAATAATCATTTGCAGCTTATAAATGAAAATAGCGGATGCATTAATTAATAGTTATTATAATATTTATTATACTTTTGAAGTTGTTCAATTGTAAAAATAATGAAGTTTTGTCAAGAAAGAAAATGATCCAATTTATAAAATTTGTTATTTCATTGAGAAAATTAATCATTCGTTAATGAAAGTAACAAATATATTAATTATATAAAATTTATAAATTTATTGATCTGCTTCAAAGTGCTATCGACCATTGGGTATTTATTGCTAGATGGTTTAGGATATGGAAAATTGGTACAAACCAGACAAAATCGGTGCATGTTATTGATAAGAGATAGATGTCATCCAGTCAAACTTAACAACAATGTAGTTCCTACATCTCCAAATGTGAAGCGCGAACAATTAGAAATAAAATTTAGAAAGTTTTATTGGTTGCTGCTTGCAAATTCGCAGTTGGCAGTTGGAGAATAAATTGCTAGTATACAAAGTCATATTAAAAACCAGTTTGGACATAAGGTAGGAATCCGTTTGTGGGGAATATTACAAAAATGCAAGTATTATAATCTAAATGTATTAGAAGAATGCACCCTGGTACATCGCAATAGGAGACTGCAACAGGACTTTGCAATAAAAACAGTGGAAGAGATTCCCAACGATTTTTCCTAAAATATATGAAAAGGCTTAATTTTGAAGAACCACTAAAACTAATGTATATACCAGGGGTGGCCATACTGTGGCTCGCGAGCCGCATGCATCTCTTCAAGTGTCTTGTTGTGACTAGTTGAGCACAAAACACAAATATTATATATATTTTATACTATGATTGAGATTTTTAAAAAATTATTATACCAAAAAGTTTAGGTGCGGCTCTTGCTGCAAAAAGTCTGGCCACCCCATTGTATATGTACTCTACATAGTAGATATTTGCTGTAATTGAAATTATAAGGTCAATAGCAATTGGCATTGCATTTTATAAAAATGTACTGGCTACTGGAAACTTTGAAATATCCATAGAGAATAAGGTACTAACATAAGTATCGTAAGATCAATATGGACGTATGGCATACAACTTTGGGGGTCTACTAGTAACACGAAAATGGGTATAATACACAGGTACCAAAAGAAGACATTAATGCTGATCATAAAAGTATCATGTTCCACAAACGAGGAAATTAATTTGTTTATCGACATAAAACTAGTAAAAGAAGAGATCAGTAAAGTCAGCACAAACTACCATCAGAAGTCACCCAAACTACCTAGCATCAGGGTTGAGCAATACAGGTAACCATCGACGGAGACTGAAACGACCACAAAATATGCCAAATCATTAACTTTGTAAACTGTGCGTGCACTTATGGTTGATATGATCAATCCTTCAATTTCCTCCTGAACAATGACAGTTTGGAGATGCTCGTAGTATAATGTTTATTAGAGTAAATCATGGCTAGTTACATACAGTATGATACATAGGATACAAAGGTTTCTTACAGTATAATGAGTCCGAGGCTCGAGGGCCAACATGGAGAATACACACGAGATAATACAAAGAAACTTACATATTATTAAGACACAAGAGTAGCGGAAGCGAAGACAGGAAATAAGAGAAGAGGCCGGGTACAGATATGTTGCAGCTTATATACCCTAACCAGGTAGTAGTACCCTTATCAGACCTTCCTGGAATACCGGCTGCGGGCTGGAGTGGGGCGCACCGTAACGGGCTTGTAGGTGACGTCATTTAAGCTGGCTGGAGTGAGCACCACAACAGTACTATGGCTTATTGTCCTCATCAATAGATTGCTGAATTTAGAAAAAAAAATGTCTCAATGTTTTCCAAACAGTCCAATTATCGAAATTATAGTGTTGAATTTTGCGCAAGTATCTTGTCAATTTAAATTATTTACTTCCATATTAAGTTAATAGTATGCTGTAGTCCAATTATTATTACATCAAACACATAATAATTTTGCCTACTATTCAAATGGTGCAGAATAATATTCATATCTCTATTATTGATAAATATAATATGCGCCAATTACAATAAAATGAATAATAAATAAATGCACATATTTGCAGTTTGATTGTTCGGAATATTATGACTTTGTGATTGCATGTCGTGCGCGAATCATAATTAAGATTGCGCGATACGAAAGAGGAGTGGGGGTTGTTTTTTCGGGCTCCAAACGATGATGATAATACTAATAATAATAGTTGGACGACGCCCCGAGCAGGAAAATCTGCATTTTCCACCCTGCAATTGCAAAAAAACAACAACTCCTAGGTTTATCGTAGACGCCATAAATTACCTCGTTTTCTTCGGCCGACAAACGCCGTGTTATTACTTTACCTTACCACCGGCATTTTAATATTCACCGATGAATTATCAGAGCTCCGAGCACGTTATTTACTACCCTCCAGCACACTACTTTATATTATTCTTAAACTTTGCCATAAAAAATAATTTGTACTTTTCTTTCTAACTACGAGATTGGTAGCACTGTGTTTTTATCAGAATTTATTTAATCTGAAGAAACTTTTCTACTTTAGTTATCCGTTTTTTTTTAAATTAATATAAAATATCTGTCTTTTTGGATTTAACTGGTAAAAAATAATGTATGCAATCAGAAAGCAACTGACGGGTCGATTTTTTTTATAAAAGTGAATTAATATCTCTACTTTACAAGCATCGTATTAACAGCAAATACATAATTTAAATGTGTTCGCGGGCCACATAAAAATGGTTCAAGGACCGGATTCGGCCAAGAGTTCGAGACCACTGATTTAAAACACTAAAAATAATATTGAAATTACGTCTAACAGTATTTTTTTTTATTAAATTTACTATTTGAAAAGAAAAGAAAAAATAACAATGAATGGAATAATTTCCCATTGGAAAAGTTCCAAATAACAAAATATAATATAAATAAATATTCATTTTAATCATAACTAATTAAAAAATGTATTCTATTTCAAAATCTAAATGGGAGATCTAGGGTGCTATGACATTTTAGTCTATGAGGGGTTTCACTATTGTCTAATAAATTTATGGCTGGAATATTGGAATATTTTCCATGAGAGTCGGCGAGACTAGAAACATATTTAGCGTCGTCAGATTGGCGTCGTCTGGAATCATTTTGTTGCTTACAATGACTTTGTTTAGGGTGATTTTCATAGGTGTCGCTACGATCAGTCAATTGGGCGAATGTCAGGGGCCCCGCGAAATATGGAGCCCCAAAATCAGATTTTTTTTTTGGATGTCGCCCCCCGCTCTCACATTTTTTTCTAGGATGTCACCGTCACCCACGCCCCATTTAATCAGAATAAATGTAGTTTCCATGGTTATCCGTAGATCAGATGTATAGATTTACAACTGTGGGCAAATGCGGCGCTTCGTTGAGTCGAGTATGGCTCCCATTAAAATTTTAGCTTTATTTTTTTATTAATTTTATATGAAATTAAAAAAAAAATAACAAAGATTGTCGTTAATTTTACTTAATAAAAATATATTTATTAATAAACAAATATATTCTTAATAATAATAATAATTTATTGGCCAAACATTAATACATAAGAAGAAGAAAAAAAAGTACAATTTATACATAAATAAATTTTAACATATAATAAAAATATATATCAATAGGCTGGCCAAAGGGCTATCGACCGAAGTCTTTCCGCCCTATATTCTTATTATATTCAATTTTGATTACTAAAATATTGAAATAATTATTTTCTTTTCCAGAATTATAATTTTTGAATGTGTTCTTACGGTCTTTTATGTGACTTGTGAAGATTATGCGGCTCATGATTGGCCTCATGTGTGCCCACCCCTGGTATATTGTATTGGTTCCAAAATTTTCTAATTATACAAACCTTACTCTAATTTTAATGCTAAAATATATATTGGTAAGAAAGGATATTTAACATTTCAAATCAATCTTTAGTAAATAACTTTTAAACTTGCTTAAATATTCATATATTTTTTCTGAATTTACATATTTGTATATGGGTGGATTTTTTTTTAAAGAACTTTATTTTTCCTTTTTTTGTTCATGGAAGTTAAATCAATGATGGGCACCAATAAATTCGGTTCGGTTTCGGCGTAACGAAAAAAGAAACACAGAGAAAAAATCCCTTCAATACATAATAAAACAGTTATGTATTCTATTGGAAAACTCGATTGAAACAAAACCATTTTTCTGTAATAAATATACAGCGTTCGCTGCATACATAGATATTGTGACGAGGTGTCAATAACATACATTTAATCTCTTTAAATTATTCAATGAACATATTTGAAATACTTTGCTCTTTCGGGTTTATTTCTGTTATTATTTGTCATTAAATTATTGTTAAATATTTTTTATTATGCTTTAAACTCAGTTTAACATTTATAACAATATATTAATTAGAATTTGATGAAAATTATAAAAAGTTGTTCGAATCTGTACTAAATAACTGTAACTGAATAATAGGGGTAAACATTAAAATATTTTGGTAATGTTGACGATTACTAAACTATATTTTTCAAATTATAATTAAATTTTCTATATAAATAGATTCAATAAAAGTTTTAAATTTAATATATGATATATGAATTTAATATATGATTTTCTCCCTTTTTAATGAGGCATTTTGGGGTAGTAGGTAAAAAAAGTTACTTGATGTACTAATTTATTAAAATAATTTTGGCCCTTAATTAGGGTTAAAAAAAATAAAAAATTAACTTTACAGATCAAATTGTATTTTACTGAAAATTATTCAATTACGAACGGTTGTTTATGTCTGATTTAAAGGTTGAATGAAATTTGTATAAATGGGAATACAGAAAATAAACGCAAACGTTCAGACATACTAAACGTTATTTGATCGGATTTTATCGTCAAAACGCTTTTGCAGAACTTTAACAATTAGCAACGTATTTATGATATTTACTTCGAATATTTTTTCGTTTCAACTTCTTCGTTTTTGCTGCTTATTCTTCATGTAGTATGAGGCGGTTGGAAGGTGGAGAAGCATTAAATTTTTCTGGTCCATAAAGCGAATTATTCGTGCTTGATTTGCCATCTCGCTCTCGGTTTAACGGTCGAACGAATCGGGGTATTTGGTCCTTAACGATTTCTTAATAAAGCAGCAAGAAATGGTCAATTAGGGCCATTTAGGTGTCATCGAAGGAGCATGATTTATTCGAACTACGATTGAAGAATCATGTTTTTTTATGTAACAAGGCAATTTGAAATGGTCACCGAATCAAGTAAATAGTGCTTTACTTTATTGATTATGCAAACGTAATGTTGCCCCGATTATGAAATTATTTATGAATCCAATATCGACGTACTAAAGGGTCAACGTATTACCAACAACCTCATAACAACATCAGATACTAATTAAACATTTAAGATTATAAACTTACAAACAACCCAATTAGGATAGATAATTATTAGTAATTATTATTGTATTTTTTGGTCTAATAAAGTTTTGTAGTATTAATTCATAATCAGTAATTAAGAATGATAACGTGTCCTTCAATACCCAAGATAATAAGATTAGATAATAGTTAACATTTTAATTTGATAAACTTAGAATAACTTAATTAAACGAAACAGATAATTATTAGTAATTAAGTTTCATTGCATCAATGTTTAATCAGGAATAATAAATAATACCGTGTCCTTTAATAGCTTATAGTATCATAAAAGAGACATAAAACAATCGTTACTACACAACTAAATGAAAGGATATAAATATATGTTTATATTATACCATTCGTAATTACAATATGAAAAAATGACAGGAAGGCAAAATGATAACACTTCTTTAATGAGATTTTGCAAGTACTATTACTATAGTTTTTTGCTGTAAATATTTTTTTTTAAATACAAAATTGTAAAACTTATTGTAAGATTTTGAAAACAAACTAAATGTTAATTGAACAAAATAAATACTAAAGAATTAGTACAAACATTATATATTTATAAATAAATAAGATCAGTTTCTTCCTTTTATACAAAGTTATTTTTTTGTGTGTTTTATTTTTGTATAAATAAATACATTAATTAGACAGGTTTCAAACAATGGGCGAATGTGGAGGACTATGCGAGTATACAAATTACTAAAGTACTTGTCAAGTAATGTATCAAGTATATTTTCTTGTTCAAACAGTCGTACATTTACATACTAAGCGCTACTTGAAATGTTTCTTGTACAAACATGATAAGAAATTGCTTTAAAAAAAGTATGTATAATTATAAAAATTAAATTATTAAAAAAAATCAAGTAAGCCTACGAGATCAAAAAAGTTTGGACGAAATTTTTTAAGTTTATTACTACGTTTAATTCATTTTGTGCATTGATTGTGCATATTTTTGAGAAAAAGTTTTAAACTCATTGAATATGGCTTGTTTTGTATGAAATTTATTTCAATAATTTGAAATAAAATTAAGTGATGAAAATGATTGCGGTTAGCAATTTAAATTTTTAAAAAATATTGGAAAAATCACATATATAATTAAGTAATTATATTGTAAAAATGCTAAATAAGTAAAAAAAGATTGGTAGTTTTCTAATAATCAAATATTTGAAAATTTGAATTATGCAACATTAATGCAAGAAAAGTCTATTAAAAAAATAATAAAATTGGCGTCAATTATTACGTAGATATTAATATGTGCAAAATCTAACAACCAAAACATATATAACAATGCATGTATGTTGTTGGTGATTGATGGATGCTGTTGGATAGAGGATGAGGAATGAACGCGAAGAACGTTTGCATGCATAATTTCTATCCGCCATAGAAATGCAAATTCGAACAATGATGCGTTGATTGAAGACCAAGGGATTCTCTAATTACAAAAATCACAGACTTTTCGACTCTTTCCAATCCATCCAATAGTCTCGACAGGTTAATACGACTGCTAAGTATTAATTAGTTAATCTATTGTCGATTTCCGGGTACTGAGGTTGCTTGTTGTTTGCCCAGGCATGGGAATACATTTAAATGTAAAGCCGTTGGGCGACCAGTGGATGGATAACGGTTGCAGCCCGTATGTAATTGGAATTGTAGGACAGAGTTAACAAATGCACAAGTGTCATTACATGTTTCAAATACGTTTGTGCCGGGGAAAAAGGGGCATAAATAATGGAGCGAGCAACGTACCGAACCCCGAAATCCCGGCCTGCCACGCGATTTGGGTCGCAGTATTGTTTCGTAGAATCCAATACATCGTTGCATAATCACATATATATATATGTGTATATGTATATATAGACATGTATGTGCGGGGGGTGGCATACATCACATATATTTATTGACTACGGAACGGTTTGACATGTTGATATACGCGTTCCTATTGCGGGGATTCCCCAGCCTGCATTTGCAGCGGCTATTTTAAGGCCTTTATTTTTCATTTGAACTCCTCTCTCTATTTCCATCCCTCGTTCTTTCATTCTCCTCTCTTTTTCGGTACAAAAAAAAAGTGGTTGAAACAAGAACCGAAAGGGAGCAAAACTAAATGTGGAGCAGCGCAAAATGAATACAGTGCACTGAAATGAAGGGATGTATCCACATCCACAAAAATGAAACAAATAAAATGGCAGCGAACACGCAGAACTCTCCGGTAAGTGGTTTATTTTGTTTGGTTGTTTTATTTTTTTTTTGTCTTTTTTTAGTTGTAGTAGTAGTAGTTAAGTAGCGTATGTATTGCAACCGAAATTAATTTCGGTCTTTGAAATGGGAGAAAAATAATAAGGCTGAAAACGAAATGAATGAAGGCCAAAACGCGAAATGAAATGTCGGTTTTTTGCAGCAAAGAAAAATTAGAAAATCGCGTCAAATTTATGACCGACCTGAGCTTATGCATGCCACCTGACGAAGTACACGTTATAACGTTGCCGACTGCAGGTTGTAAAGTTGATAGGTGCGAGGAGGAGTTCAGTTTCAGGCACGAACAAGATTGGGACAAAGTGATTGTTGTTTGCGTGTGCGACTGCGACCTGTAAGGATTGCGAGAAATTCTCGCTCACTCTCTCACACACCGAAAGAGTTTTTTTTTGATGAAGACTGACTTTTAGTTAGATGACTGATAACTAGCTTTCAGGTGTAAACATCTTGATTGTACTTCAGGGAATATATTATATAAATTAATAAAAATAATTAATAAGCAAAGGGTTGAGAAGATAAAATATACATACATTTAAAATACAATCTGTGTGAAAAAAGCAACCAGGGTTGAAATTATAATCACAATCATGGACGGCAAATAGATTTGTAAATGGATGTTTGACAGTGGATGGATATTTCTGATTAAGAAATTAATTTTGGACTTGAGTTGCTTGAAATGGGAATTGAGGTTAAGTTTTGGATCTAGAAGGATTCCTAGGTATTTAACAAGTGGGGATGACCATATGGAATGATTTATTTTAAGGCGCCATTTTTTGAATCATGATATGGTTAAGGATAGGAGGTTTTGAAGGTTATGTATTGACGATTAAAGGGAGCAGGCATGGGAAACCAAAGTATTGTCATCAGTGTATTGGAAGACATAAAAGTTGTGATTGAAGGTATTAGGGTCGGGGCTATATAAATCACAACAAAAAAGGTTATATAACAGATGAGTCAGATGTGAGCTTTGCGTGACACCCTCAAGCGGGTAAAAGGAACTGGAAAAGGAATTGTGGATTCCATTTTTAGTGAACGATTTTTGAAGGAGGTTTTTGATAATGTTAATGAGATAAAGTGGGAGTTTTAGACGGAAAAGTTTATAAAGGAAACCATGATGCCAAACAGAGTCGAAAGACTTTGCCACGGTGAGAGGTCTGGAATTTGGAAACCATGATAGTAAAGGGAAGGATAGTGGATTTTTAAATATTTCCGGGAATTCATGTATTCTATATAATTCAAGATATTCTTTGAAATTCACAAAAAGCTGTTTTAACTTTTCAGTTTTTATTTTTTTATTGTTGTTGCATATTATAAATCATTTTAAGAAATTCTATAATTACTACATTCTAATTTAAAGAATGGGTCAAAATTATAGAATTTTATTATGTTTACCTACGATTTATTAAAACGCAAAGAAAATACCGTGCGTATTTTAATGTTTCAACAGCTCCTAGTACAAACATGATTATAAACTTAATCAGCCGCTTTGAGGAACAAGGTGCAGTATGACATCAGCAATGTTCATTGACCTGTACGTAATGAAGAAGCTGTGTGTTGGTTGTACGACATAGTGTAGACGATAATCCATATGTGTGTACTCGTCGACGTGTTACTCCAGAACATCGCTAAGACGAATATTGAAACTAAATTTGAAGATGTGTCTATACAAAATTCATTAGTCCAACAATTTAGCTGATTTTTTTTTAATATTTCTCATTGTCAGTTGTGTTGTGTTATACCATCTTCAGACAATAGGTTTGTGCGTACAATTCGTCTATTATAAATATATGCGTAACATCGGCACAATTAGCTTCACCTAAAACTTTAATCATATCAAATAGGCTTATCCATGTCATCCTACTACACAAAATCAAGGGATTTCTTTTCTAAATTCATTTCTGACGTACTTTTGAAGAACTTCATTTTTTTTGGCGATCGATGATATAATTGCACCACTCGTCGGATTTGAGTTATAATTGGTAAAACTTCTTCATGTGCAGCATCACTTTCAACTACCAGTAAAACCCGTAATCCCGGTAACCGAACCATTTAATACACTTTATAAATAGGGTTGGTTTGTTTAACTCAAATTTTTAAAGTGCCGGAATGCATAATACTTAAAACTTGTCTAAAAATTACCGGAAACTGCATATTAATGAACCTGAAGAAAATGTATCTTATTTAATTAGTGAAAGTTATAATGCATTATTAGACATGTTTTTATATGGATTTATGCCGACATCAACTTTGTAAATAGGTTTGGTTTGTGTTTGGAGAGTGTACAAATATTTATTTTATTTACGATGTTGAAGTTATTCAAGCTGCTTTATGGAGGCTGAAGAGACTCTTTGCGCTTTGCACAAGTATTTACATAATACATGATTCAAATATTTAGAATTGAAATTCACTAATTTTCAGAATGTTGTTAATATTTTTTTTGTAATTTTTGTAATTGTTGCAATAGACATTGTTATTATATGAAAACTATTTTTATTTTTACTCAAAAAGTTTCTCAAATCAATATTTTATATTCACATTTAATATTTTATTGCTTGCTTACATTTTCTTTTATAATTCAACTTATTTCAAAACTAACAAAATTCTAACCTTATTTAACCTAACCTTCGTGACATACCTAACCTCAAAATATCTGAATAACTAACCTAATATTATTTCCTTTAAAAAAAATAACTCGGAATAATTTCATCTATTTTTAACTAGTTTAAAATAAAATTTGATTCGGTGCATACAAACTTAATATACAAAAAAATATGTTCTTGAATGAAAGGAAAGAATTTCGGTTCAAACAAAAAATGTATTTATTAAATTTTTCGTTTATTTCTGAATTTAGGAACGGCGCATATTTTCGTGTGCTTGGGTGCGCAAGAGAGGGCATACGTACGTTCCTTTCGTTATTTTTCCATCTGCATTTTTCTTTAATTTCATTTTCGCTGTCCTTGCATTCCCTCGAAGGAGCGGATCGCAGCAATTTCCCCGATTGCGAGAACGCGCGCCCTTATTCCTTCCTACTCATCCTCCTACACCTCTTCAACCTTCTTTTTCTTTGTGGGCGTTTTGTTGGAGGAGAAATTCGACTCGCTCACTCCCTGCCCATCCACTTGGGAGGAAAGCACGAGCCGAATCGCAATTAACCGACTTTTCATTATCATTCAGTCCCTTTCGCTTTCGGGGAAATTAATCGCCGCAAATCTAAAGTTGTCGTTCAGTTTTTGTTTCTGTTTATGCTTTTGTATATTATATTTGCTGCAATGGTAATCTGACTGATAAATATGAGGGACTTATCTGGTTTTAGAGTGCTACGAGAATGGGTGGTGGTTTGTTGATTTTGGTAAGGTCGAAGATCCGTTCGGCCTAATTAACTCGTTATGTTGATTTCCGAGCTTTGCCGTTCCGTATACAAATGAGGTAATTAGGGTCGTAATGGTCGTGCTCCCTAATATCGGTTAATAAATACACTTGTTAGTTAGCTTTTGTGGTCTGCGGTAAAGGAGGCATAGACGATACAAAGCTTTGCTATATTTTGAGTTAATGAACATAGATGTGACTATTGTCGTTACGTTTTCAAAATTCTAAAATTTTGTTTAAACGTCATTGTCATTATGAAAATTTCCGAATAAAAGTGTTTTTCTGGAAATACTGAAATTTGAAAACCGATTTTTTCAAAAGTCTTTTTTTTGCAGGAATCATAATTAATTTAAAAATATTTTTGTAATTTGAATATCTATCTTTATAAAAAGCATTTTATTTTCTCACTGTTATTATTTTCATACTGGATGATCCTTGATGTATATTCATCATCAAGGATCTTCCACTATGAAAATAATAACAGTATTTTCAGAAAAAAAGGTTTTCCAAATGGTTATATTTTAAATAAATTTGTAAAATGCGAAAAAAATAGTTGCTTGGAAATTTGGAAACTGATTTTTGCATAAACTTCAAGTTTTCCTGTACCTTTGTCATCTTAGAACGTCGTGGATGTTGACTATAAATGAATTGGTTTGAGTAGTAGATGAACTTGGATAGTTTCTGGTAGATATTCTTTATAGGTCAATTAGATGTAAGGTTATCAAGTTATCACTAATCTTAGAAGAGAAGTCGGATTATGGCCCTAAAGTTCAGACTCGTGAGAATACTTAGCATACGTGCGCTAGTCAACCACAGTCCTTATGATGATACCTCCGTCTTAGGGCCAACCTCATTATAATTTATGGCTGGATTGTGACTGTCAAACGCTGCCTCCGTCGCCGCTGCTGCCTCCATCGCCTCGCGCACACACACATATAATATAATTTATACATTCCGCATACGTAACATTTATTCCGTATTCCCAACATGCATCATTTATTGATTTACGTTTACCCTCCTAAAAGCAAACCTAAAAAAAAGAAAATCCGCGCTCTCTCGCATTCGTTTCCACTTATTTTAACTAATTTATTGCCACATATTGATCCTTTCATCCTTCGCCACAATAGCTCATGCAGCATCATTCAACACCCATTTATACTTTTATATATTACAAATTACTATTGAAACAAATAGAATTTATATTTCAAGTGTCGTCAATATTAATTCACGTTAATACTTAAATTTAAAAAAAGTAAAAGATAATATAAATATTCTATACATTTATTATTTTTTGTTTATAAATTATTAATTAAATAATTAGTTAGTATTTTCATTTAATTCATTAAAAAAACATTACAAACTTTATTATTTTGATTTAAATCTATGATTAGATTGTAATTATGATATTTATTTCAATATGAGATATGAAAATTATATTGCTGTTTTTTATAATAAGTTTTTAATAGTTTTTACTTTTTCTCAAGAAGAAATATTGGAAAAATGTTACTTTCATGAATTCTTGATAGTAATTTTTATGTTTTAGCAACCTTTTTTAGAGTGAAGCAATAGAATCAATGTTTCAATACTTCCGAAGCTGAGGATTGCCGATCACTGAATAGATTTAGAAGCAAACATTATACACACAAGAAAATATTTTTTTTAAATTATCCCCTAAAAAATATTTTTTAACCAAGCAAGCTCAAAATTTAATCGAAATTGCTTGTCCTCTATATTTGCAAAAAATAATTTTGCCGAGAAAAATATCAACTTATTTCGGCTCAGATCGTTCGTTTCATTTGCATTTCTGAAGTATCATCTTATATACCGAATTGAATTAAAAAATACAAATACTCATATTAATTATGCAGTTTTCCAGAATCTTTTTATGCAAGAAATATTTTTTGTAATTATCCCCTAGAAAAATAAATATTGTTAAGTAAATAATTTAAGACATTTTATCAAAATAGAAATTTAGATTGAGGGAAAGATATTATTGCAGTGAGTCATCCGTTAATTGAAAAGCTTTTTGGACTATTTTTCACGTATGAGGGAGAATGTTTCGAGTTCCTGCTGGGCTTTTTCGAAGCGTTTAAATAATGCATGAGATTACATCGATATAAAAATAAATGCGGGCGTTTCGTGAAAATGTAATTGCAAGAAGGTTTCTCCCCTTTCCGAGAGGGGAATGTAACGGGCTTGAGGGAATGAAATATCGGGAAAGTTTCTGTGGAGGCGCCGGACACGGTGTCTGAATGTACGCATGAGACTTAAAGAACTCGTCTGCGATATTTGTGTTTGTATATGTTTTATTTTCGAATGTGTTGTTTTTGTTGTGAGGGGGCGATAGCAGAGAGAGAGAGAGAGAGGGAAAAAGAAAGGGATGGACGATGCAGGCGACGCCCAATTCTTGATGCAATATATCCACGTCGCACGCAAAACGGGCTCAGATAAATATTCTTTATGTGCAAGTGCCCTTCTTCCTACGGCTCAGACCTCATCTCTTCTCTTCCCTTCTTCACCCTTTTTTCAGAACCTTCTATCTCATCCACATAAACATACATTTATATCGCGTTTTCTATCTGTGTCCTATCTCTCTCTCTCTCTATTTATTTAACAAATCCAGTTGCGCTGATATCGATCAACGTTTTGATGCGAGAGCGTGCGACACATGTCTACTCTCACAAAAGAAGATGTACATATGCGGATATACAATAGAAAGAACGAACGAACGATGGTAGAGTTCGCACGAAATGGCAGCAGCATCATTCCTGGTTTGTTCGTTATGCCAAATATATTTTTTTAAATATCTATCTTCTCAGAGACATGGCAACTCAATTTTTAAATATTTCTAGTATAAGACCCTGAACACTTTCATGAGGTACACTAAAATTTAAACAAAAATGTTACCTAATTACATAAATCTATTTTATTTACTACAATCTTATTTATTTAATTAGTAACAACTTTAATTAATTTGTTGGCAAAGCATCGGTTAAGACAGAATATATTATGCCATATTTATAATTATATAAATAAATCGTCTATTTTTTTAACAAATTATCGTGATTTATTTGTTGTAATTCAAATAGATTTCATTTTTATATAATAAAATAAAATTGGACCTGGAACTTTACCCTATGGTATTCCAATATATAATCCTTTTATCATTGTGTGACATTCCACATAAAAATAAATAGGAAGCAAGATTTTATAGTTGATTTGCATTTCTTTATAATACTTATTTTCTAGAATTGCACCTACAATGATTCCTTGTGATATTCCAATTTTTTTGAGTTTAGTTTTTTTTTAAAATATTATATTATATATTTTTTTAATTGTATTTTGCTGAATTAATAAGTTTTTTTTGAAAATTTCAAACCACACTACAGTGAATTCACACTAAGTGAGGTATTGCTGTAATTGTTATTAAAATGAACGTATTAAGTAACAAGACTCATATTATAAAGAGATAAGAAATAATTCCAACTAAAAATGATTTATATATAATTAATCTACTACTACCCAAAACTCCGCACCGTAGAACGACATTGATGAACGACATTTGATTATCGTAAGCTTGATTTACACTGATTAACACAATAATGAATTGCAATGTAATAATCGCATCTGATTTTCGCAAAATTTTGCAATTGCTTTAATTTGTATCTAAATTTTATGGACGCCGCGAAACCGACGGCCAGTATGCTAATTAAGCCCAGCCTCCTAATTAAAAGTGCTCCATAAACAGTGAACACATCGCACGGAATTAATACCAGATAAATTACACATTCGCTTTATTTATTTTCGCATGCATAAACACACATATATTATACAATTATTTTTGTTGTTGATTTTGTTGTTGTTGTTGTTCCCTTTGCTACATATAAATATACAAATATATATTATCGGCTTTTGTTGTTGCTACTGCTGCTGATGACGTGGCTCGGTTACGTTCCGCGTGTTGGTCCTTGTTTGTTTTGACAGCCGCCATGCGCGATATTATTTATTTACCCGAAATTGCGATTTTATCGGGGCGTTTGCCCAAATCGAATGTTTAAAATTTAACAGATGGAAAATAGCCAATCGACAGCGTGAAACGCAACATACAAAAAAATGCGTACGTCAAACGAAACATTGAAATAAAAAGTATATAAATATGTGAAATGGTAATGAATAAAAATGATATTTATTTTCGCCACACGCAATGTACGTTTTCAATTGGTAATATGCAAATAATAACCTCAACGCGAAAATAATTACGGACTCATTGAAACCAAATTAAAATTGATTATTTATGCGAACGAATTTATTGCATTGTTGTAATTTATAGTAATGTTGCATTGTTTTATTGATTATATACTTATAATTCGTATCTAATTTTGTATGAGTATGTCATTTTTTTAATGTGATATTTTAAATTAAAGAAACCAATTGAGTATTTACTTTAAATTAATTATTATCAGCTGTTAACTGATGCTGGACCTTAAAAAAAATCTTATTGATTTCTATTTATGAAAATATTTAATTCACTGAACCTTTCTGAAAATGTATTTTGTTGTTGTTGGTGTCTTCGTTTAATTTGGGGAATTTTCATTGATTATCTTGCAGAAATATGTATCTTAAATTCCATGTAACATTTAAAAAAATACATGATAAGAAAATTGTAACTTAAAATGTAATAATTTCATATTTGATGCAAGATTAAAATATGTTGATTCTATAATAAATCAATATTTTCACGTATTATAAAAATTAAAATCAAAATATTTTCAAATGAAATATAGATTAAAAATGAATTATTGAAATATAAGCTAAATTATTAATAATAATATTTTTTTATTGCAACAGTCAAAAATAATTAAACATTTTAATTTACAGCAATAATAATTACACAAAAAAGGATTATATACTACATAGGGCCATAGATATTTCTGTCCACACGAAATTATATATATGACACTTTTCGAAATTCTACCTTTCTGATTGATTTTATATTTATTTTTTTATATTATTTTTTGCATCGAAGATTCATTCCTTTGTTGCATAAATCATTGTGTAACGAGACCAGCTGGGCGGCTTAGATTACCATTTAGCTGTAAATAAGAAAACAAGTACTTAACACTGTTGTTCCATAATAATAACAGCAGTGCACAGCGTGTGTTTGTGTGTGATTAGGGAATCGATGTTGTGTTTCTTATTATAGAAATAATTGGAGTGAAATTTAGAGGCGGTTTTCTCGCTACAAGCACACAAATACGTACGTACATTCTCTTGCATGTACAGTACACATACAGAGAAAGAGAACATATCTTGGGCCAACACGAGAATCAATGGCGAAGGCGAAACGAAAATAGGTCGTGAAGTGGAAACCTGCAAAGCGAACCGGAGGAGAAAACTTTGCTCATTTCGTGATAAGCGGGCAAACACGCCACCGTATCGTTATGTTGTAAATTTTCACCAGACCCCCTTCAACATACACACGTACAGAGGGGAAACCGCCCAAAAGTGGTGGAAATCAATATTGAATATGGGAAAATTAATTCGCATTTTAATTAGTTTATTTCAATAAGTTAAAAGTTACAGTACGAAACGGCAGGTGAGCAACATTTTGGTGAGCTTCATGAAGACGTAGATGATGGTGAAGCCGCACACTGCTAAGAAACCGAATACATCGAGCATGAAGTACTTGTAATACGGCATGTGGATGGCAGGGCTTCGCAGATGGTACGCTCCCTTATGGCGGATTACGTACTCCGTCCACCAGACCACAGTGTCCAAGGCCGACATAGGTTTGTCCAAAGCGACGTTTGCCAAATTCGTGATTTTTTCCTTGCAACTACATGAAGACAAAATAAAAAATATGATTAGTCTTCAAATTGCATATGATTGCAAGATTTAATTTAATTTCATACACAATTTTATGAAAAAAATCTGGTGATAAAGATTTTACAGTAATATTTGATTTTAGAATAATATTTGAACATATATTACAGTTTTGATCAACATATTCTTAGTCAAGTCAAGTAAATGAATATTTATGAAGCAGTGAACTTTGTTATTTTAGTAAAAATCTCAAAAACATTTTTTTTTGTTAAATTGATTTCTAAAGTGAACATAAACTAAACTTACGATGGATCATCCATGACTTTGTGAACAGTCTCGATTAACTTCTGTTTGGTCAAGTCCAAGAAATCGAGCCTACGTCCA
Source organism: Nicrophorus vespilloides (assembly GCF_001412225.1). NCBI lineage: Eukaryota > Metazoa > Arthropoda > Insecta > Coleoptera > Silphidae > Nicrophorus > Nicrophorus vespilloides. The sequence goes on along the minus strand of NW_017096109.1, from coordinate 82,409 downwards.
ATACCGATATCCTCGACTTTCCTTGCATTTCCCGGTTGATCAGCGAAGAAAGGCACGACGACCAATGGTACTTTAGAGTAGATAGCCTCTTCGATGGATTGGAGACCTCCTTGCATGATGAAGAGCTTAACATTGGGATGTCCTAAATAATTTAAATAGTTAAAATCGATTATACTTATTGAAACAATGAAGACCAACTTAAAATGTCCTGCTGCGGTAACCAATTCCTGATTTGGACATTCTTAGGTTTGTTGGGCAGATCCGCTTCGAATTTCCACAGGACATCGTAAGGAAGTTCACTCAAAGCATCCATGATCATTTGGAGCTTGTCTTTTGGTAGCAAGTTGCTCTTGACGTTGGATCCGAAGCTCAAGTAGATGACGCCGCGCATGGAGTTATCCAAATATTGTTTCAAATCCTTCAAAGATTAAGGTAAATGTATGTTGGTTTTAAGATTGTTTAATTAATACCTTTGGTAGAGGTTTTGGTGGTTTGATGTGCATTCCGCTAATTTCGATCACATTTGGTACATTTGGTCTTGGCACGTAAATACCAGGGTTCACGCTAACGAAGGCCAAACTAGCTTGACGTTCCAAAACTCTGATATCCTTCTTAACTTCAGGGAAGAAAGTGCTGACTTGTTTATTGAAAATCTTCTCGAGGCTTTTATCGTAAATACGGAAAGAGAAGGAGAATAGGACGCTCTGTACTCTTTCCCAGAAGCTGAGATCTCCGGAGAACGGAAGATGCACATCTGGGTGAGTGATAGGGTGACTGGGGTTTCCGAAGATGTCGTGGTGTCCCAATCCGAATGGGATTGAAGCAATACCCACCAACGGCACATTCCAGACTTCCTTAAGAGCGTAAGAAGTTGGCCATAAAAATTCGGCTAAGATCAGATCGAATTTCTGGTTCTTATCATGGATTAGAGCTTGAACTTCCGGCGATCCAAATTGCGCATCCAAAACATCCGTGTACAACTCGATGAAGGCCTTTATTCCGCTGATCTTCTTCTCCGACGTCGACCCCAAAGAGCCGATGTTGTGCTTCTTCCAGATCCCGTAGGAGAGATCGTGCAGATCGATTTCGGTGAGGTTCGTGAGTGACTTGTCCTTTAGTGGATCCGTCGTGACGACGACGAGTTCGTGTCCCCTGAGGGACAGCTCTTTCCACACCGGTTGGAAGACCGATTGGTGGCTAATCGACGGCGTCGGGAAGAAACCCAATATCCGAGCGGATTCCCCATTATTTACCAGCAGAAGGAAACACAGATTTATTATGAGCAGCATCGCCGTAAATCTCCTCGCTCGAAGACGAGATTTAATAAGTGCGAAAAAGGGGATGGACGTTGCGCGCACCACCGTCTACAGACTACGTTATAAACATCCGATCAGTCCACGTCGAGGTCTTATGAAACCTCTTTATCAGATAATCTCAGATAAATGGGTTGAATTTGGGACAGATAACGACGCACAACATACACGAAAAAATTGATGTAACAACAGAAAAAAATCACTTAGATTTATCTCCCAGTTTATGCCTTTCCAGTTTACTAGCATATATACAACAATTTCTAATAATAAGTATACGTAATAAGTGATAATTTAAAAATTTTATATTTTTCATTCATTTTGTTTTTAAGAATCTAAATAGTTTTCTTTGCAATAGACATAAACTTTCCATAGTATTTTCAGTAATTTAAATTCATCGAGTACGGAGATATCTTATACACGTTGTACGTCAAATTTAAAAAAAAAAATAAAAACTAATATTTTCCAACTAATTAAGCAAGTGTAATAAATTTTAACTAAAATTATTTTTCATTTTTGAATCAAAATGAGCCGTTATTTTTTAAATGCAAAAATGAGTTAATGATATTTTTTGTAAAATATAGATATCCTCATTTTATATTTATAATCATACATTCAATGTAGCACGATTTCTTGATAAAGTAATCAAAAGAATTTTAGCTATACAATGTTATCGCAAAAATATTAATGTAAACCCTTAAATATCTCTATGAAAAAATGGACTTATACAACTTTTTAAAATGAATATTGGCATTCATTGTTAAATTTATGATAAAGCTATATTATTTAATTTTTAAAAATAACTCAATTTTTTGTATTATTTTTTTTTTAATTTAATGCAATGGAATGGAATTTGAAATTATACGTATTTTTGTTTTTCTACGTTGATTGCAATGAAAATATGTAACATTTGCGTCTGGTTTATGAAAACAGACTGCGGTCGATTGCGCAAAATGCAGAGGAAACCAAATTAAAAACTATGCATCTTCTGGTTAAACGTATTTTCTTTCCCATCCTAGTCATTCCTGCGGTATTCATTTTCGTTTTGCGGTCAGATAAAGTACTTGGTAAAGTCAACAGAGGAATAGCTCCCAGTGAGATGGAGTGTTTGTTTGCTTTGGAATAGAGAAACACAGAGAAAGAGAGAAGTCGAGGAAATATGTACTTTCTAATATATTTAAATAATGGTCGTATGCAAAAGGGACCGCAACTCTGCGGTTTTCATGCCTTGTTGTTGTTGGCAGGATTCTGGGGGTGTTTCTAGATCCGCCGTTTGGAATTAAATTTCTGATGCACAAATATACTTTTATTCACATTGCAAGTCTCAAAGGGATTTATTATATAGCGGCCCTATTGTAGGAACTATGACCAACTAACGACAACTAAATCTAATATAACATTTTCTTTCTCCATTTATCCCAATAACATCGCTGCTGCATGAATTTCTCAATAGCTTTTTGATGCGTTTCATCATATTTCTCTTATATAAAAATGTCCAATTACGAAAATGCTTTCATTTTCCTAATAATAGAAATATGCAAAATCAACATAAATCGCAGCAAAATTTGTGTATTAGTTTACATCGATTTTAGAAATAATTCAGTTCAGACCTGAAACCGCATTCTCGGGTCGTGCTGTTGAATAATTCCATTTGCCTTGAATTTGGGATGGATGAGATTGTCTCGACTTTCTTAGCACCACGTCGAAAGGTTTCCCCTGTTTCTCCATTTCATTCCGATGCCCGTTTTTTCCCACTCCTCTAATTCCCCTTGCAAAACCACTGATTCACAAATTTTATTTACCTTGTCCACATCCACTTTATTTCTTTTCATTTTCAATAAGCTAAATTGAATAAACTATTTGTTATATGATACAATATCGAAGGATTACGAATTATCGTGGCAACTGAATAATAATGTCAAACATATACGCATATACCAACAAAACAAACGAAAACAAAAATAAAACATGGGAATGGGAAGCAACGCATTCATTTCGCAAAGGGAAAACATTACGATATTCAATAAGAGGATTATACGAATAAGGGAATGTTTTGTTATCAAAATGCGAGAATTCTTGTTCAATTATTTTGATTAATCATTACGATCCATGAGGGGTTGGTGGTAATACTGCAAATAAATAAGCCATACGTATCGAAACGCGGATTTACAAATACCCACTTACATAAAGCATACTGTTTTATTAGTTGTTTCATGCATTTAATTTCATTACATTGCCATAATTCTGAATACATTTTTTGTTTGTTTATTATTGAAGTCGCTTTATTCTGAAGTTTCAAGATCATTACAACACGCTTCAATTTTATTGAATTTAGAGTACCGAAAACATGTATTATTTAAATTCCACACACAATTTCTTTCATTTTATTTTTAATTTCAGCAATTTTTTTTAAATAAAAAAATGATTGATGTATGCCCAGAAACGCCTATTGTCAATTGCTTTTTACAGCAGTGTATTTTTATTTTTATTAGATTGCTGTAACTGTAAACAAATTTCAGTTTTTTTAATATTTTGAATACTTCATTATTGGCATGAGTAGAATAACTTTACAATTTTGTTAATCGAATTTGGGAATCGCAATATTTTCAAAGCTTTGGTTTCAGATGAAATTAACACGAAGTTAGTGGAATTTCAATTTCTTCGTTGTAATATCTTTCAGTCTTTTGAAACTTTCTCGTCTGAAAATAAATCATTTCTTGTCGAGAGAGGATCGACTTTTCGCTTGAAGATATAATAATAAGAGGACGCTCTTCAAGATTATCATTACCGTCTATATTTTTTTGTTTGGACTCTTTAGCGGATGCCTTTTGAACGGTTTGCGAACTACCCAAATTGTTTTACAAAAAAAAAATAATTGAAACGTATAAACCTTTTATAATCTTGGAGCTTATTACAATTAGATGGGATTAAATGTAAAAAGGACTTTAATATAAAGCGCGACGCCGCCCGCGTCTTCTGTTCCTTCGGCGTCTTCTCGTTGCCTTCCATTGAGCATGAAAAAAAACGCGTAATCGGATTTTCAAACAAATTTCGCATCCTTCGCCTCTTCGAACAAAGAGAATCAGACAAGAAGCTGAAGGAATATAATGTAATAAAGAAGCGATGAGCGACATTTAATTTTTTTTAAATGATGTTGATTTATTTTAGATTTTATTTCTTTGTGTGTTGTGCAATAATATAATGAGGGTGAGGTGAAACTGGGTCTAAACCAATATTTTGATTTTTTTGTTGAGGAATTTGCGTGAAGATGGATGCTTTTCAATGGGATTTAGAACTTGAATGGATGATTGACGGGGTTGAAGGACGGTAAATAAAAGGCGATTTGATTAGACGGATTAATCCTGGATTTGACAAATCCGCTATTTACGATCGTCCGGTTGGTATAAAATATTGAAGGGGGTGGTGGAATGGTCGATGTTGGTGCGAGAGCGATTAATAGACCCGTTCGCTTTTTATTACTGTATATTTCATAATATGCCCCATAAAATCCATTATGTTTAGTTCCATTGAGGTGGAGGGTGGTTGGAAGAAGAGGAAGGGCATTAAAATATAGCGAAACAGGGGAGGGAACAACAACATCCCTTATAATATTTTTTTTGCGTTGTCTGCGCGTCCGCTCCATATCTCGTTGTGTGTGCTGCCCTTTTCATTTATATTTTTTTCGTGTGTCTCTTGTTTTCTTGGTCTTTCGGGTCGGCATAAATTCGAAGTATAAGACTTGTCTGCCGCCACCGCCGCAGAAACGACGACGAAACGAGGTCATCGCGATGCAAGTCATGTTCACGATACTATCGATCTACCCCATAAAGTTGCCTTATATCAAAATGAAGAGCCTGCTTAGACCCACGCTTATGTACACTAAACCGCAACGCAAACCGCCCCCGGGGTCCTCCCCTAACCGCAAGGACGACAACGGCGAGCGCCCTCCTCCTCCAACACCTTCGAAAACTCAACAACGTCCATTGAGGCACACCGTAACACATCAAGTTTCCTTACAAATTCTATATAATAAAATCCAGTTACTATAAATTACTTTGGATCAAATACAAGGTTGCATTTGCGCTTAAGCTGATGAAATATTGAATATATTTTTACTTCCAATTAGATTTTTCATTCCGATTTTTTCTTGCATATACACTTCTTTTACATTATGGATGTTTTACTAATATTCCACCCTATTTTTACAGACTTAAACCAAGTGCGTAACGAGATACAAGGTACCCCACGTTGTGCGCCAAATTAATAAAAAATATCGTAAAAAATATTTGGCAGTATTACATTTACATATTTAACTTTTTTTTAAACTTTTATTATTTATTCACAACCTGCCAACATCTCTGGCTATAAGTTGAATGTTTTTTGCCCAAGACAGAAGAAAATAAAAAGCATGGAGCGGAACGATTTCCCATCGGAAATTTTCCTATAAAAATTTATAAATTTAAGTAAAAAGAAATAATTCGATGACAATAACAACCCAAATAAACATTGATTTTGACGATACTATGAAACTTTAAACAATAAAACTAACTTTTATTTTCTAAAGGGGAGGTCGAAAGTGTTGTGTCTCTTTAGTCTGTGGAGGGTGTCACTATTGTCTAAGAGGGATAACGCGAGACTGTTGGGGTGGTTTTCCAGTCTGTTATGGTAACGGACACTGAATATGGGGATTTCACTCTTAACAGTGTTCATGTGGAGGTCGTTGTGTATCGTGTCGTTCGGCACGTACCAGCTTGCACCAGGGTATGGCAGTCACTTGGACAGGGAGCTTGCACCAGGGTCCGCAGGCAATTGGACTGGAAACGTTGTAGGATCTCTTTCCACTTGCACCAGTTGCAGGCACTTGGACTGGAAGCGTTGCAGGATCTCGATGTTGGAATTGCTGGCTGTTCCCCAAAGCTGGATGCCGTACGTCCACACCGGCTTCAGCACTGTCTTATAAATTAATAGTTTGTTGTCGAGGGATAGTGTGATCTTCTCCAACTTTGTATATCAAGAGTTTGTTGTCGAGGAATAGTGGAGATCTTTTGCCGATCAGCCAGTACATTTCGCGAACTTGATGCCCAGTTGCTTCCTCTTGGTTGCGATGTGCTTCTTCCACGTGAGTCGGCGATCCAAGAACAAGCCCAAGTATTTGGCATCGTCGGCCGGTAGTGGGATATTTCACGTGAGTCGGCGATCCAAGAACAAGCCCAAGTATTTTGCATCGTCGGCCTGCGGGATGATTTTGTTGTTCAGTGTGACCGGGGGGCAGGTTCCGTTTTTGAGGGTGAAGGTGACATGGCTGGATTTGGTTTCGTTGACTTTAATCCCCCACTTCCTGAGCCAACCCTGGTACCCGTCGAGATGACTGTAGTCCACGCACAGCAATAACCGGATATTTAACTAACCGAACGAAATTAATTTTAACTAAAATATCTGTAATCCGCCATATAATTAATGTTCGCTGGAATAAATTGCAAAATAAATATTATAGGACATAATAAAAAATATATGAGAAGAAAAATAATTTATAATTATTCAAGAAGCAACAATAAAGTATTTGCAAATAGTATCCATGTATATTTGAAATGTTATGATTTATATTTATTTTATAATATTTTCTGTGAAACAAGTCAATATGAGTTATATTATTAAATTTATTCAAATTATAATCTGGAGTAAACTAAAATATCTACTCCATATTAAAAATATTGAAATTTCAAACTTAATTTAATAATTTTTGTATAAAGTCAGAAAATCTAATTAAAAAAAATTGAAATTGGTAAGTTTTCCCTTTGCCAAAACTTTTGCACGGGTTGGGATAATAGCGAATAAGCAGAGCGCTTTTGTTTCTCTTTTATTATATTTTGAATTTTTCTTTGGGGGTGCTGTTGCCGACGCAAAGGGGGAAGGTGTTGGGTTCGATACTTGTTTTCTTACTAAGTGAGAATCATCAATTACGACGATGTTTTCTGGGACGGTCGAGATAACGAAAGCATTTATTTATGAGTTTGCTTTATTCCTTCCAGCCGCGGATGGGGACGGGCAGATCTTCTTCGTCGACCCCCACCACGCTCCGCGCATATCGATTCCTTTACGTAATTATCAGACTCATGGTCCTCTGGATTACTCTCTTTACTCTTTTTTCAATCTCTTTAATATTACTATTATCGTTCTTCCCCTTCCGATTGGTACGGATTTTTTTTTGTATAATAATGCATAATGCCAAATTTTGTATATATTTATTCTATTATTTGCGGCCATTGTTAACGTATTTCCCTTCCTCTTCCTCTTCACTTTCCCACTACTATTTTTTGTTCTTTTTTAAATCGATGTTGCAGCAGCATCCCCATTGTGTATGCGGGTTTCCGGCTTTGGATTATTGCTAAATTAATTTTCCGTTAATTGCGTTTAATGAATCATTCCGATCCGATCGGCATCCCATGTATTTATAATAAATTCGGACAGCGATTCATGTCCGTAATACGATATATTAAATTTCGGCTTTTCCGGCAAATCCGGCGATCACTTGGAATTTGTTTTCCGGGGATTTTGGTCGTGCACTAAATCAACGACTTCACGCTTTCATTAATTGCCATGTACAACTTATTCTGTGCACACTTTTCACAACTACTTTTTTTGTTATATCCTCCACTTCATTCAATCTTCTCGTTTCGAGCTTCATTCCATAAACGAAATCGATTAAATCAAAGTATTTAAGTATTCTTTATATTTAAGTATTCTTTACTAAAATTAACATTTAAAACATTCTATGAGATGAAATAATTATCATAGAACATTATATTTTTAAGTTCCAATTCGATTTTTTCAATCATAATTATTAAAGTACGTTAATATTACATTTCCATACTTGAAGCAGTTTAGTACATTTTTTTATAAAATGATTGTCATGAATGCCTCATATATTTTTGTACTTTTTTCATATTTTTTTTAAGTTGCTTAGCTTAATAGTTTTAATAGCTTTAGTATTAAAACTACTAGTTTTCAACACTCTTTTACTATTCAACGAAGTTCACTAAGTAAAGTTGTTTTATACTATTTTCAATAATAAATTACAATAAATTATATTTAATTGATTTTTTTTACAGCATTATTTTATAATAATGTACATATTTTTAAGTTTATTGTTAAGATATTTTTTTTTAATCAAAATCATTGAAATATTTTACATATGAATGATTATTATAAAAACAGAAAATAATTTTGAGAGGAATACATGCTCAAAACAAATTATCGACGGAGACAATGGGACAAGAAAAGTAATCTTCAGATAAGTGATACAAAGATGACCTTTTTATCAGAAAGATTTGTGTCTCGAAATGCCTTATCGATACAAGCGGAAGTTGCATTTATCGAGATTTCTCTATTGTATTTTTTTTAACACAATAAATTAATATTTTGTCACTTAATATTGATAATTATTTATTATTTAACATATTTATTGGCCACAATAATGTGCGAATGTCAATACAAAAATGGAATATGACTCGGATTCTTAGCTAATTTTTTTCCTTCTCTATACATTACATACAACGATCTCGAAAATACAATCGCAACATCTAACCATATATATGGGCAAACACCACTAATAATGTGTTTTTTTTTTGATAAAAATCTTAGCAAAATTAGTGTAATTTTTGTTTCCACTTTTGTCAACTTTTATGTTGTCGACTTCTATAATGTTTTCTTTTCCTATAAGCTTTAATATAGAAAAATAAAACATTATTTTTAACTAATTATATAACATTAATATGTCACATTTGCTTTATTGTTTTAGTAGACACATTTATCTTCGTTATGCCCAATCATTGATTACGTTTTGGGTAAACTGCGTTGAGAGAAAGGATTATATTGTAAATTTACGAGGCGTAAATCGTGTATCTATATATTTTTAAGCATTTTCACATAATTATTTTGTTATTCGAGATAAAAATTTAGTTGCAAATTCAGTTATCGTTTTTAATCTCAACGTAATCTTTGATCCTTTATACACTTTTCCTCTCGTTATTAGTTCTGAAGATAACATGTATGTAGGAGAGAGAGATATGATACTTTATGGAAATTAGGAATTGATCTCGGCAATAAACCAAAGAATTGGCGCGAAATTAGAAATTGCTTGCTTGGCGTAACGTCGGCGGAGATTGCATGCAAATCGGGGAGGAGACGATCATCGATTAAAATATACTCTCTATCTCTCTTCTTTTTTCTTCGTGCTTTCCGCAGAAGCTGAGCTGCATCTAAGATTTTCTCCACCCGCTTAAATCACTTCGAATCTTGAACGATATCACTTTTAATTCTAAAACTTGACTCGATTAAGTTTTTTTGGCGACAAACCTGATTTAAGCCAGAATATTTCCATTTTTATTGCATTTGTTTAGTCAGGCTTATTCATCTTTTCGCTTTATTCATTTATAATCAAAAATTTCACTTTTAATGACAAAATAGTAGTGATTTTCGTCATTATATTATATTATTAAATTGAAGCATTTATAATTTTCTATTTAAATAAGTGAAATAATCCCATAAGATTATGTTATTCAAATATTTAAAATTTTATGGAAAAAATATTTCCATATTTTTTTTAATAGTTTGTCAAGTTTATTATTATTTTTTAAAATAAAAATCTCATTTATATATCCAAATTAATCAATTAAATAATCACTTATATTATGTTCATCAAATATTTAAAAGCCAGCAAGATCCATGGTCAGTAGTCCTTTACAGCAAAGCAATTTGGTTTTAATTTTCTTATTATGTTATCTTGTTGAGTTGTATTATGATATTTTTTACTATGCTGATGACACTGCGATCCTAGTCAGGCATACATCCATCGAACATGTCACGAGACTACTTCAAAAGGCCCTTGATGAACTTGAAGATTGGTTTCGGCTCTGGCGGATTGATGTTAATCCAGCTAAGAACGTCGCAGTGTTGTTCTCTCGAAGGGGCGCCACACCAGCTGGCGAGCTAACAGTTTTCGGTGAAGAGGTTGAGTGGAAGCCTTCAGCCAAATATCTGGGAGTCACCCTTGCTAAAGGACTGCGTTTTAAGCAGGACATAGAGATGGCCAGGAACAAAGCCTGTGCCACTATCAGATTACTCTATCCCTTAACAAACAGGAAGATCCGCCTTAACTCCCAAAGCAAGTTGGCCATCTATAAATCAATTATCATATCTGGCATGACTTATGCGTCTCTTGCTTGGGGCCATGCAGCGCACACTCACATGCACAAGCTGCAAGTAATACAAAACAAGACTTTAAGAACCATTTTCAATGCTCCCTGGTACGTCAGGAATGAGCAACTGCACCGTGAGGCCAACATACCTTACCTCTCCGAATACATGACGAAGACAGCGACGAAGGCTTTTGCCAGAGCTGAGACCCATACAAATCCTCTCCTGCAGGAGGCCATCGATTATGACCTGGGTGATTACCACATCCACAAAAGGCCAAGAATGGCCGCTACCTGACAACACCAACACTTTTATACGATAGAACATCCCTCTCATGCATCATCACATGAGCCATTAGGCTGAAACTTACTCCTTAAAGTCATGAGCCGAAAGGCTCAGTTTTTACTCCCCCAATAAAAATCACCACCATGCTTCCTTCAGATAAAATGCAACGGGATCATTCCCCACCTAGCCACATGTATGAAAAAAAATCCATTTCAGATAGTTTGTTCTGTTTATATTGTTGGTACGTGACGAACGACACGATACACAACGACCTCCAAATGAACATTGTTAAAAGTGAAATCCCCCAGTTCAGTGCCCGTTACCAGAACAGACTGAAAAACCACCTCAACAGTCTCGCGTTATCCCTGCTAGATAATAGTGACACCCCCACAGACTAAAGAGACACAACACTCTCGACCTCCCCTTTAGAAAATAAAAGTTAGTTTTATTGTTTAAAGTTTCATAGTGCCGTCAAAATCAATTTTTATTTGGGTTGTTATTGTCTTCGAATTATTTCTTTTTAGTTAAATTTATAATTATTTATAGGAAGATTTCCGATGGGAAATCGTTCCACTCCATGCTATTTATTTTGTTTTTTCTGTTTTTATTTTGTTTTCGATTTATTGCCAGAAAGTATTAGCAGATTGTGAATACATAATAAAAGTTAAAAAAAAAATATTTTTTAAATTTTTGTTATGAAATCATAAATATGAAATCATTTGTAAATTATAAAAAATGGGAAATCTTTTAAACCGAAAAGAGCTGTTATTAAATAAAGTATTTACGATGAACGTGCTTAAACTTAGGACTTTGCAAACCAAAAAAAATATCATCCATCCAAAAATATCAATTCTGAACTATATATTTTACAGCGATAAAGGATGTAACGTTTGTACGCATTAATATCTAGTCTTTCTATTCTTTTTGCCTTTCTTTTTTCTTTCGTTCTCGCATTTTCTGCAGTTCTTTGCCAGAAACTGTTACAGACGAGAAACTTTTCCGAACTTATTAAAAATTAAATCGCTTTACAAAAATAACCGTTTCGCGAATTCGAAAGAATAGGTTATTTAATATGGGAAATCTCTTAAACCGAAAAGAACTGAGATTAAATAAAGTATTTACGATGAACGTGCTGAGTAAATCCACGTCTTAAATTAAAGACTTAAACTTAGGACTTTACAAACCAAAAAAAACATCATTCATAAAATTCTGAACTATATATTTAACAGCGATAAAGGATGTAACGTTTATACGCATTAATATCTAGTCTTTCTATTCTTTTTTCTTTCTTTCTCGCATCTTCTGCAGTTCTTTGCCAGAAACCGTTACAGACGAGAAACTTTTCCGAACTTATTAAAAATTAAATCGCTTTATAAAAATAACCGTTTCGCGAGTTCGAAAGAATAGGTTATTTAATAGATTATGACTAGTAGTTTCCTTCCGTCTTCTTCCAGTTCGTCCTTTTGTTACACATTTTCTCGCAGTTTCCTTTTGTTACAGTCTCCTTCATCCTTCCGGCATTCGCTCTTAAAAGCGTCATCATCGTCCATAGTGGAAAGTTTTATGCGGATACCCTTTGTTGCTCCGATCAATACATTTTTATATGTATTTATTTTTTTTATTAAAAAATAGTTTTATGGACGACGCAGAAATTCAAAGATTATGTGTGTCTACGGGATAGGCAAATTTCTGATAAACCGAAAGAATTTTTGATATTAAAAATAAAAAATTGTATATCTGTTTACAATAATCACAACCTTCTCAAATCAATTGTTGACTGATGGTCGATTTTTGTTAACAATGACAGAAATGTATTTAATTGAAACATTCATCACTTTACAAACAGTAAACATTTGCGAAAAAATTGTAATTTAAATTTCATTTATTATTTTAATTTTGGATATATATCAAGCCCCCAAAACATTATTTAATATAAAATTATATAAAAAATTAATGAACCTCAAGTTAATATCAGAAAACAATTATTTTTCATTATCTTATGACACCTTTGAATCGGCTTAAGTTTTGAGATTTTTTGAAATAACAAAAAAAAAATACAAATTTCGTACTTTTTTTATCAATAATCAATAAAATTTTTAAATGATATGATTTAATTAAACTTAAGTTAAGTCGCCCTACCCATTTCGTGGGCGCCGGTTCGAATCCTGGTCAAACCAGGACCTTTGTGAGCTCTCTCGGTGTTTGCAGCAATAGAGCCATCGTTCATCACAGATGGACAGTCAAATAAATGAGGTTAAGCATATGGACCTTCAGCCAAGTCGATGGACAATGACAGTGTTAAGGATAGCAGCAAATTCACAGTCAAATGAAATAGTGGAATCGCAGAGCATCAATAGCCAAGCAACAAATTAAAAATCAAATCATCGTAATGGCAACTATCCACCGGGAAAGGTTATCTATTTAATGTCAACCGCGATCTTAAATATACTCAATGTTCACATTGATGAACAGATTGTGAATAAAATTATACGACATAAAAAAATTATTCAAGACACAAATATATAGATCATAGATTAGTAGAGAAAAGTAACTTAATTAATTTTATTTTTGGTATTACAAAATTGGATTTGGTTATTTATAGTTTTTTTATAAATCAGTACTGTAAACATATACATTTTTCTAAAATGGTTTGATGTTGATGAATCATTAATCTTTTTTGTGTTTGGTTGAGAGCCTTCTCCTGCGCATCATTAAAAGCATTTTAATGAGGACAATCAAGAGGATCGGAGGTGCGACCAGAACGGCGACGACGTCCAAGCAGAAAAACTGATACCAAGGCATGCGACGCAGAGGACTTTTCAAGTGATCAGCGCCTTTGTGCCGCAGGACGAACTCGACCCACCAGACGGCCTCCTCCAGAGCGGTCATCGGCCTATCCTGTACAAGCCTGCTAAGTTCCTTTGCTCTCCTCGAGTATCTGCAACGAGAGGAAGAAAATGAAGACAAAAAAAAACTGTTCGTCACCTCGTCGACTCGACTGCATAAAATAGATAATGCGGATACGTTTCGTTAAGGGCTTGCAGGATGGTAGATTTTAAATTGTCCTTCGTCAGCTCCGCGAAGGGTATCGATCTTCCCAGACCCACGTCCTCGACTCTTAGAGCGTTCGAGAATTGGTCACCGCAAAACGGGATCACAACCACCGGAGTTCCGCTAAAGAGGGCCTCATCCAAAGATTGGATACCACCTTGTGTTATAAACAGTTTCACTTTCGGATGTCCTGAAAATATTCAGTTTTTGATTATATATTTGAAAAACTATATAAATTTCCTAACTAAAAAATCTGTCAGGAATAGCAATTATGAATACAGATTGAAAATTAGATGTTATAAAGGTGATATTGAATTGGTGAACATGAATGTTAATAACGTGATATATATTTATGGCTTCTTTTCGCATAAAAAATTCTTGAGGACAGATCATGCTGAAACTGAATTGTCAACTGCAAGTGTGAAACTTAAATGGAAATTAATAATAATATTTAGTGATAATTATGCACATCAGTGATATACACCTGACGGATAATCACGTTTCTTTTCATGCATAGTGTGGATATAAAATATATAGCTTTAATTATTATCAGAAGAATTATTATCAAACGAAATGAATATTATTAATTTCGCTTATCGCCGTTACAACGATTTACGTAATTATGTATCTGCATAAAAGGGGATTGACCGAAAAACTTGATTGCACGTAATTAATACGCATTTTTGTCTTTTATTTATTAGCACGTATAACTTGATTGTTTCTTATGAATATTTATAAATAATTGAAATATATCTAGATTTAGCACTAGTTTGTTTTCTAATTACTTGTGAAATTGTGAATATTCAACCATAGTGATCCGTGCAAATATGTATAATTTTGAAGTGCGTTAAATTTGTTGGGTAAAATGGACGTAAATCAAAATGTTATCTCGTACCTAGTAAATCTTGCTGCGGGAACCACGGTCGTATCTGCACGTTGTCTGGTCGTGCCGGCAGATTATCGGATTCGAATTTCCATAATATTTTGTGGGGCAGTTCTGCGAAAACGTCGAGGAGCATTCGGATCGTCCGCGAAGGCAGTAAATCGCTTTTTATAGTTGATCCGAAGCTCATGTAAATAACAGGTCCAGGGCTTTGGTCCAGCAGCTCGAGGATGTCCTGCAGGTTAACGGGTTTTCAGAGATTCGAAGCCGGGTTTTTATTTTTATTTACCGTTGGTAGAGGTTTTGGCGGATGCAGATGGAGCCCGGCGAGTTTGATGTAATTTGGTACAGTCGGTCTGGGCACGTTGAGGATGGGATTCGCGTTGGCTATGACCAAATCTATGTCCAGTTTGAGCTCCGATACGGATCTGGTTGATTGGTTGTAGAATTCGCGTAACAGAGAATCAAATTTGAAATCGATATCGTTCATAGATAAACGATTTGATACCCAGAATAGGAAGCTTTGGACTCTCTGGAAAAGGTTGAGGATTGAGGGCATCGGTAGATTGATGTCAGGGAATACAGAAGGATGGTTCGGATTCCCTATTGTTTCGTGTCCATAGATCATGGTAGGCATTGAAGAAACAGCAATCATGGGACACTTGTAGACATCTATTAGAGGATATGGACCAGGAATTATGTATTCAATCAAACACAGATCGAATTCTTCTCCCGCATCATTCCTTATGATCTCAGCTACCCGAGGATGTGAAAGCTGTGCACGTATCAAATCGTAGCTCAACTCCATGAAGATGTCCATCCTGTTTCCATCCTTCTCGTCCATTATACTGAGTCGAGAAATATTATACTTATCGAAAACCCTATAAGACGCATCGTGCAAATCGATCTCGGTCAGATTGCTCAAGGTCGGGTCGTTTATCGGGTTCGGAGTAATCACCGTCAACTGGTGACCCCTCAAAGAGAGTTCCCTCGAAAGTGAATTAAAAGTAACTTGATGACTATAGCATGGTAACGAAAAGAATCCCAAAATCTTCGCACCGTCCGCAACAACAAACGCCGAAAACAACAAAAACAACATTTTCGATAAAGTAAAGTCCACAAGCAAAACGCAACCCATTTTAAAGCGTTTATCTCATTTGCATTAATTTATATAATTATGATTGTATCATTTACCTTATGCATATTGTACAAATAAAGAGAAATGTATATCTCAACTGCTTTACATAATATATTTTGCATTCTTCTGTCTCGGTACTTAATTTGTTTGTTATATTTTTCTTTTTTACCCACATAAAATTATCCTTATTATTAATCGGAATGTAATACTACATTTATTTCAATTTTCCTACAAACGAAAACAGATCATGAAACATTCCGAACATATGAAATAACTGCTTTATAATTCCACGAATTCCATTTATAAATTTACAATGTAACCGTTTGTAATAAATACGTTGCGAAATCTAATTACTTCATGTATTTTATGTACAAAGAAATTCATTTTACCAACTCAATTAAAAAAAAACTTTTGCAAGAACTCAATTGTTTGGTATTATATTTAGTAATTAGTAATTCAGTATCATTCTCGTATATTTTTTTATGTAAAATAATAATATTTGGTACTCAAATTTCTCATTATAGAAATTATGAAATATATTTCTGAACTTATACAACTTATAATTGTTTGCTATAAAACTATTAATACAAAAAATAAATACAAATTATAAATTTAGAATATTATTTCGTTAATAGATTGTGAAAATGATGGTGAAATTAAATTACATTATTAATGAACAAAAAACAATGAACATTTATACCAATAGTTTTTTTTGCCTCTAAATTTGTCCTTTAAACTAGTATTCTTAAATCTAGAGAAATTTATTTGTTATTGAATTTTATTGCATTGGATTATTTCTAATGTATTTCAAGGCACAAAATAAATAAATTTACATAAATAATGTGTAGAGCATGTGAATAATTACAACAGAAAATAAAGTTTACTATAACTTTACATTACAGAATTATGTTTATAAAAAATCGATTTACTAAATATATTGTTTTTCTTGTTGCAGGTAACAAAAAATAATTTGCGGAAGTTCAAGCGGTTCGATTGTCCTTTGTGCTAGTTTAATGAGAGTCTGCGGCAGAGAGGTAAGTTTCGGAAATTTTGATCGGAGCCTTCGAACTAAACTTCCCATCGAGTTTGGTAATCATACGGCGTGTTGGAAATTGTGAGGGACCGCAGCGAAGGGAGAGCACGGTAAAGAGAAGAGCATTATGGGAATTGAGATGAGAGAGACAGACAGACAATGTTACTAGCACCCCCGCAAAATGCGACCATCCGTGCTTCGGACCCCCACGCCCGTGTTTACACCACGATCCGAGCTGACAGACAAACAACGAGAAAGGGGAAAATCTGCAGCGCAGACCTAAACAAATACAATCCCATTAAGTGTAGAGCAATTATTATATTTCTGTCTGTCCAATCCGATTTTGTCCTATGGTCCTGTCTCTGCGCGTTTCGTGTTTTGGTTCTCGGGTTTCGTTGGATGGATTTGCTGGTGCTGCTGAGATGGATTTGGAAATGAGGGTGGATGGATTTTGGCCGTTTTTCGGACGAACGGATGATTCATGCACATGATGAATATGACTTGCATGTCGCTCGGGGGGCATAAATATCTGGAGGGGCGGACGAGTGTGAGGTGGGGGAGTGTGAGAATCGGGGCTTAACTTGATTTATGAATGCGAAGGATGATTTCGTTTGTGGCCGGATTTTTCTCTTCCTCCTCCTCCTCTGACATTTTTTTTTCATTCTCCACTATAAATTTGGTATTATCCTTTTACGTCCTTCAATAGATTCTCCTGCATAAAAATAGAATACAATAAAATAATAAATATACATATTCACCCCGACGTCCAATTAAACTAATTGACTGTAAATTAGAGCGAATTTCGCCGGCGATAATTCAAGGTGAACTTAATTATAAGTAGATATTATTTAATTACGGAAGTTTCGCCAGTTTTGAAAATGTACACCAGCTAATCATTTTAATTACTGTTCCGCTCGAGTATCGCGACGAGTCTTCATCCAGTCTTGAGAACTCGAAAATAATAAATACAAAAGTCACACTAATATTCCCAACAATCTATCTCAATGTATTTGTTTATCTGTTCCTTATAATGTTTCGAAATCGACTATACTCACATTATCTCAAATTATTCGCAGACAATCACATAATCATTTCTATAAACGCACCACGTTTTTGTTTGTTAACTATTTTATTTTTTCTTAGTCCATTTTCTTCAATTTTCCTTGCATCTATCCAATTTCTTCATTCATTTCTTTACTTTTTAACCTATTTTAATTAATTACACAATCATTTTATTATATTTTTTTTTACTTTTTATCAATTTTTTCTTCCGTTTCTCATTTTTTCACATAAAATTAATTATCTAAATGTTTAACAACATATCCTATTTATTCCTTTATTATTTTATTTACAAATTCTTAAACTATAATTTACTACATCGTTTCTTGTCAATATTAAAATATTCACTACATTATTTCATGCTTTCATTATTACATATTTTTTCAACAAATTTTTGTTCTCAGTTAATTTCCATTTAAAAATTTCATTTACGGTCAAAAATACTCATACAAATTTGTAAATAATATTCAATTTATTATAACGAAGTGTTAAATTTCTGTCACTTTTTTTATTTTTACCCCATTAATTTACTGACCATCATATAATGATTTTTCAAAAATTGAATTTTCTTGAATTATTACTTTTCTCGCACCATTTCCTTAATCCTTGTCTCTTTTTATCATATTTCAACTTCATTTACCTCCATTTTTTTTCCTGTTATGTTATATTTTTCCATTTAATTTTCCCATTCTTCTCTTTCTCTCAATTTTTCACCTCATTATTTCAATTGATTTCATCCAACATTATTTTCATTTTTTATTCAAATTTTAATTAATACTATTATTTCATTATAATATTCCATAGTAATTAATATTAAATTTTATACATGTAACCGCCTCAATAATTTTGTTGCCCGATAAAATAATTATTTTTCCGAGTTCAAATAATTGTTTTAATTGTACTTCGAAACGAAAATTCCGACGATCATTATTTACATATGATAAACATTTTATTTGACCATTATTAAACCTTATTCTTTCCAGCTAACATCATTATTTTTTATTAATTAATACAGATTTAGATCTAGTTTTATGGAAAATAAATTAACGTTGTCAAATATCATTTTTTTATGCTGAACTTAATATTACAATTGTTTGTTGTTTAACAAATATAGATGTAAAAACAATGGACTAACAAATCGAGAATGCAAAAATCGAGATATATCTAAATTACAAACTGCACGACACAAAATTACGAAATAAAACTTTTAGTTATTGCTCTGATAATTACAGATTGCTTCGAGCAGCAAATGAAAAAAACAGGGTGCAATTTTGTGTTCATCGAGTTTGCAGCTAATAACCGCATCTGAAAGCTAATAACAAAGTGCATTTAAATTTAATGGTTGTTTCCTTGGAGCACGAAAACGGACTGAAAAAAATATATAAATAAAATATAGTGAAATGAATATACAAAACAATTGTAGTGCACAAAAGTAAATTATGATACCGAAATTACAATGAGAACAAATTAACAAAGAGAGAGAGAGAAAAAAATGCGTACAGCAGGTGAAACAATTAAGCGGTGTAGTTTGGAAAATGTAAATAATAAAATAGAGTGCGAGGTACGTGAGAGAGTGGGAGTTTTTTGTATGTGTGTGCATTTGCACACACGTTACATACAAATTAGGGATAATTTTCGAGAGGGAATTGCGGGTCGTGTCCGGTTTCATTGCTTGCAAACATTTAATGAACATGTTGTAGCGCTATGACGTACTTTCCAATTGATTATGATCGGAGTCGTGCTTTTACGCAATTCGGAAAATTTAATTAGATTTAATTATTTGCGTAAACCGATAAGAAGCAAACAAAAAACACACATGTTACCAATCTAGAATGAAAAAAATCCTCTAAATATAACTGTTACCAAAAAATATACGCATACAACAACGTTCTTAGCATCATTGGCAAAAAAATCTCGAATCATGAATACATGTAAATATGCATTCAATGATTAACAAACGTTGATTAATACATTACACTTCAATGCTTTCATTCTGCGATTGCACGTATTTTCGGATTTTCATTAATCCTTGCTGGAGGCCGCATTATCCTCTTTCGGATAATTAATTAATCCCGTAGAGAATCCTCCATCATCAACGAACATGATTTCCGAATGTTGAAAAAAATAACAACAAACAAACAGTATTAGGAAATTAGCAGGAATTTAAAATTGACTGAAATATTTAATGGAAATTGATTATGAGATTATTTCTTCGAGTAATTTTGTATTATTTTTCTTTTCGTTCTTTTGTGTGCGATTTCCATGTAAATTTAATGCTTCTCTTCTTGACGACGACATCGATCCACGCTATATAGAATTTTACACTTTCCTACAAATTGCATTTGCTTTGCATTTGATGCATCTGCAAGCGAAATAGAGCCATAGTCTCAAATTGGGTTTATATTGATTTTCTTGACTTTCGCTTGTAATTACATATTTACCCTATTTGGAGTAATAACATTTAAAGTAATTTTTGTTTACTGATAAATATTTTTAGTTAAAACCGGTAAAAAAATAATTGAAAATTTTGAGTGCAAAAGGGTAATTACGATAACCTATTTAGTTAGTAGTTTAGTTTACATTAACAAATAACAATAAACAATTACACTGTTACCTAATAAAGAAAGCAAAATACATTGAGAAAAGTAATTAATCAAAATTAAATAAAATAGTGCTCCTTAAATGTACTTAAAAAACTATTATCAAAAAATTTCAGAAAAAAAAATGAATAAAAAATGCAAAATTTCTTATAGGAAATTTTAATTTTACTTGACTCAAGATTTTTTTGGGGTTTTCATTTTTATTTTTATTACAATATATTTAGGCAATTAATAAATATATACTGTTTTTCTGCTGTCCATTTTTATATCATTATATTTTTGTGCGATTTTTTTTATGTATATGAAATACAACAAATACCAATGACGTTGGCACCATTGCAATTTTTTAATCAGTGTGCATATGTACAGCCTGCTCAAACGATTCTGTTAGTCGATTTGGAAAAAAATCATCAGGAAAAGATACTCCTTTTGGATTAACACGAGTGTATTATGTATGTGACTTTTGAAAATTTTTCCATCTGTGCAATGAGAAATTAAATGTTTTTAAAGTGTTTCCATGTGTAATATATGTTTTATAGATCTGTTGAGAAAATTACAAAAATCGTCAGAACGTAAATTAATTATACATTTTTAATTTGTTTATGTATGAATGTTTCAATAAATATTATTAATTAATAAATATTTATAATTTTATGTGTGCTTTGTCATTGAACTTTTATAAAATTCTTTGAATACGTTTTTTTTCAGTTGTTTTTGTTGATTGTATAAGAAAATTGCAGCTTTATTTTTCTTATTATGTGTGTAGAAAATACTTGAATTTTAAACTCAAGCGTTTGTTGAATAGATTAAGTAATTTTCTGTGACAAATAATATATTTTTATACTAATACGCAACTGAAAATACAAGGAGAAATTTCAAGGAGATCGCAGAAAAACTGCTAATGTATATATAAATGTGATGATTATAACATGAATGTGTTTGTATAGAAGTCAAGTTGAAGTGAGTACGTTTGTGTTTATTTATACAATTTAATTCTTATTTAATTTCAGTTATGCTTTGTGTTGCTCACATTCAACTGATTTTCTAGATAGGAGAATAATTGTTAAAACGTAATATTTGTACTAAGATGAATTGAAAATAGTGAGTAAATTAATTATAAAAAAGTATTTCAAAGAATTATCTAGTAATTTTATTACAAAGAAGATACTAAAGGTAACATTTTTTTTTTTAAATTTGATATTTTTTTATTTATAACAAATATTAAAATTTTATTATGCTCCAATTATAAAAAGAAGCAATGGAAAGTGAAACATTTTTTGAAATGTGATATTTTTTTATTTATTATAAATATTATTTTTTTCTTCTAAGAAAAATTACATATTGAGGAACTTAATAAACGGGTAGCTCTTCTTTCCGACAGTCTGTTAAAAAAGTGAATAATTTTTGAAGTGAGTTGAAGTTAATAAAATTGTACATTTAGTTTCTATTATTCTGTTTGTTACTTATTTTCTACTAAATTACTAAAATTTGCACGAAATATTCAGATTTTATTATGTACCATATTTAGAAATGAAGTACAAAAAAGTTTTTATGAGACTTTAAAAAATGTGATAGGTATGTGAGTAATATTTGTGTTGGAAGTGAGTCCAAATTAATGAAATTGTAAATTTTGTATTTATTTTCAGTTATTTAGTTTGAACAAATTTACTAAAATTTGCACAAAAAAAATTAGATTTTATTGTGTACTATAATTAAAAATATTGAATAAATTAAGTAGAAAAAAAATATTAAAATATTTGGATTAAATTCTTTCATAATAAAATGGTTTAGCTTCTTTTATGACAGTTTTTTTTTTATAAAAATGCGATAGTTATGTAAATAATATTTGAGTTGAAATTAATGAAATTATACATGTTGTATTTAGTTTCAGTTATACTTGTTGTTCTTATTTTCAACTAATTTAATTTGCACGAAATATTCAGATTTTATTATGCATCAAGCATAAAGAAATATTGAATAAATGAATTACAAAAAGAAGCAATCGAATGTGAAACATTTTTTATTTATAGGAATATTAAATATTACTATGTTCCAAGCAAAATTATAAAGATCTAATAACTTAATTCCATAAAAAGAATTTACATATTTGGATTAATTAAAAAGTTATTTAATGTTAAAATGGTAACGCTTCTTTTATAACACTTTATGTAAACAAAAGTGATAATTATGTGAATATGTTTTGTTGTGAAAGTGAGTCGCATTGAGTGAAACTGTATTCTGTGTAATTTTTATTTCATTCCAGTTTAGTTCACATGTTGTGGACGTACGCTGCTGGTTTTTTTGTTCATTTTTCCCACAGTTGGTAGATGAAAATAAAAAAAAGGATTAAAATTGCGCGCGGCACGTAGCGGAGGGCGAAATTAGATTATCTGAAATACAATAGAGAAAAATTACGATAGCGACATTAAATTAGGACTTTCGAAAAAACTCTAGACATATGCAAAATAGAGGCGCGAGTCCTTCGTTCCTCGCCGTGGTCGTATCTCTTCCTGGCACCATCCTCCAGTTATCTTCGGATCCTTATTACCATTAATCACGGTAGAACAATGGGTAAATTTATATATAGGAAGGCCATTTTCTTCTCTTCAACTGCGTTAATTACGAGGCAGCTCTTCGCGACGTGATTTTCCATCCCCTCCCGAGAAAAACTTCGGTAGGCGAAGAAATTTGTACGGTTTTAAACAAAAGATGCGAGAAGCTGGGGACTTCGATTCGTTTCGTTTCCAAACAATTGTTTGTCTTCTTGAATGCAACGGGAAGGACGCAGATAACTTAATTAATAGGGGCACGAAGCGGAAAGGACTAATTCCACCTCTCGTTTCTACATAAATAAAGGGACTTTTCTCCTCACTCCAAACCGTTAAGGGTTACGCGACCCTCGAACGTCTCACGATATTAACTTCTACGCGAGGAAAGTTTTTAATGAATTAAATATCTTCTTCTGAAGAAGGGAAGGTTTCAGGAGCCTTGGACATTCATTAGAGTGCCTCCCCTCGGATAACAGTCCAATAAATCTCACCGCATCAAAATTTATTAATTAATCACCAGGTGCGAAAACCCTCGAAGGGAGTGGTGGAAAACTGCGTTTTTGTTCTTACAGGAGAAAGAAAAAAATATCCTCTGCCTCGAAGATTTACACCGATTGACTTTGCTCTAGTTTCCTTATAGGTGCAAAGTTTTCTTTCGCTCCTCTTTTCGCTGCTTTGTAATTTAACCTCGCTCGGATTAATTAAATCTTAATTTATATCTTCGCACGGCAGTTTTTCATCGATATCCAAGAACTTCTCATTTAACCTTACCTCAAATTAATTAAAATCCACTATTATTAATCTTTTCTTTTTCTAATATTTATGATATTAACATCTACATCTTCGAAAGACATAAACAAATTCTAATGTTTTTAAGTTTTTCTTCAAAAACTCCAATTTTAAATAATTTATAATACTTATTTACATTATATTTTTTTAGATGAAAATATTCATAAATTGTAACATAATTTTAATTTGATAACAAAATAGTTTGTAAATACACAATCGTCTATATTTTATAAAAATAGAAAAACTTTTTTTCCCGTATTTAATTCATATTTTTACATTTTGTTAAAAAATAATTTTGAAAATGAATTATATGAATCGTAATGATTTTAAGCGAAAAAAATGCACGTATAATTCGAAAAATGATGAGACTTTCTTATTTATTTTTTAAAGCGGTTTAATGATGCTTTATTTTTTTTCGGATTTAATGAACGTAATTTAAACGATCGATAAGCAAAGAAAATTATAGGGGAGAAATATGTTTTGCAAATTTTAGAACGAAGAATTTGCACGAAAATTGTTAATTAAGGCCTTTAATTGTCCATGATTTTCTCTAAAAAAAATATATTATTTTTCTTTGATTCCGCAGATTGTAAATGTAGGATAATGCAAGATCAAAATTTCGTAATTTACTTGTACAATATCAATATCAATATTTAATTGAGTAAAATAAAAAAACTAGATCGATAGCCCTTTGGTTGCATTGTAACTAATAAATATTATTATTAAAAAAAAGGTTCTAAAAAAATAATACACAAAGTTATTTTTTATCAAACAGTGCGGGATATTGGAAGAATCGATTACCCGCACTATGCGAGGTATTACTGTACTTCAAAAGTTTCAGAATATAATTATTTGTTGAAATAATTAAGTTTTTTTAAATTTTAATATTGAATAATTATTATTCAATTGTTCTGTGTTAATAAAAACAATTTTTTTGATGAAATTTATTATATATTTTTAATGCAATATTTTATAATAGCATAAGTTGTATTATATTTGCGGAACGTTCAGTATTAGTATTCAAAAAGTGAAAAAAAACTGGGTGCATTTTTGTTCAGTAATTTTATAACAATTTGCAATTTAAATTTTTATTTGAATATGTTGCGCCCTATCGTTACAATTATGTTCTAGCCGGGCACGTTTCGTCCCTCAGTGCCAATCAATAAACAAACACAAACTCAATACAAAATTCATAATGCCATTCTTTACAAAAAAAAATACATTGCAAAAGTTTAACAAAAATTGGATCATAATAATACAAAAATTAAATGTAATGCATTTTTAGAGTTTCTTTACTATACTCGTATAAAAAACTCTATCCATATCAAAGTTTTTCAAGTGCAAAACGTAATTATACACCTATCCTTAGTTTCAGACGGTACTCAATTTACACGGTAAAAATTAAATTAAAAAATAAAGTTTTCGTTTTTACACTGTTTAAAAAAAAATGATAAAAATAATTGATTTATCTACCGTATAAACCAGGGATAGGTGAATTTTCAAGTAAGTTTTTGAAAATAAAAAACTTTTTAATTCAGTAATAAAATTATATTTATATAAATTTAAAAATTTGATTAAATTAAGTTTTAAAATGTTGTACTCTGACAAATCTACGTCTATTTCTGTTAAAGTTGTGCTGAGTCGTAACTTCAACGCGTCATCTGGCGTTCTAATTGTAAACATTAAACATGAAAATTAGAGATGCTTCAATTCAAATGTTTTATTCTAATGGATAATTCGGAAGATTAGGATTATATTATGGAAATTTTATTTCCCGAATTTCGACGTGAAAATGTCTTCTCTTTTTCTTCTTCGGAAATTCGGAGCGCCTTAACAGCAGTGATATTTTAATGAAGTCTCCCCCGACTGACGCAGCTTTTCCGTTGTGATAAAACTGTTTGATAATAACGTTCATCCCTTTCGGCGACGGCGGCTCCGGTGGGGGAGAGGTTGAAGAGGACAATCGTTCCGTATTCTCGGGAGGAACGAAAATCGTTCTGCAATTACAACACAAACCCGAAAACGGCAATTCAACAACACTTGAGAATACTCGGAGCATAATTTTCGCTAATTGTTTTTAGAGTTAAGTGGCCCATAAATTTGGCAACTAACTTTTGTGTAACGAGGGTGAAACAAGCCGCCGCCGCCTCCAAGTGTCGCCGCTGTACGTTTCCACCGCCCTCCACGACCAGAAGAACAAAAAAATGAAGAAATGCGAAAAAAATGATATGAACGGAAGAAGTTACAACTTTTCGGCGGGTCTGGTCGTAAAGTGACCGACGGCTTTTAAATTCCTGATAATGGCGATCGCTTTACGGCACCCTCGCAGCACCCCCCATAACTCGCGAGAAATTCGATATTTATGACTGCGCAAAAATCGCCATAAAGTCGAGTTTACGCTCGGAACTTAATAAATACAGATTTATGCCGTTTCACGAGCGAAAAAAAAGCGAATAAAAAAAAATAAAATAAGGGCAACAACATTATAGCAATGAAATTATATATGTGTATTACAGATTTCGTTGCTGGTCTATCGACGTTTTCGGCCTACTCCCTTCTGAAAATTTAATTAATTATTTTCCAAACAGCCCTTCTGAACGCTCACCCTTCTCCGCGACGGGGCGGCGACAAAACAAAACTGTTACAGCACGCGACTCGCATTTTAATGCTCCATTTTAATTATAAAACTCATTTAAAATTTAAATTCGATTCGTGTAACGCACTTTTTCGATGTTTCCAATTTTATTTATATTTTTATAATGTTTGTTTTTACTTTTACTTCGCCCCGCTGCATAAACAATAAAAATTAAAAAAGTGTAGATTTATTTTAAAAAATTATACAATATTGCATTATTCCGTTTTTTTTTATTATATAAGTATGCTTATTAAATTTTCTAACATTATTTAAAATACGCAATTAGTCATTTGAATGTCTATTTTTTTTGTGATAGTTGCTAATTACCATATCCAAGGACGCAATTTGTCCACAGATGCTTCTTAGTTATAATGAACTCAATGATAATTAAGTGCGATTGTTTCTATTAAAAAAATAACTTAAACAACATAGAAAGCAAACTATGTATAATTGGAACGTGAAAAATTAATTCCGATGAAAATGTTGCACACGCACGCAAAACAATTTTATTTTTTGTGCTAATTGAATGATACACTATTTATTAAACGTTGATGGATGATGAATGGTAATGGAAATGTTATTGCGAGTCTCGAATTATGAAATGTGCTTGATGTTCAATAACGGAAGCAACAACAAAAAATACTCTCAATTTGTGAATCAATACTGACGAAAATTAAATGCACGAGAAAATATAATAAAACAAAAATATTATACCCTAAAAGAATGAAATGTATATAGGTACTAATATTTTGCACGTGCATGCGGAATGGATGTTTGATCATGTATTTTTTAATAGATAGCGAAATGATAGCTGTTACCTTGTATCAAAACGAGAAACTGGTGAAATACTTTTATCAAATTGAGTGGCAGAACACATACAAACACATATGTTGGGACGCCCGGCAAAAAAATTGAGAAACGCTGTCACATCATGGAATGCAAGATTCATCGTCTGAAACATGGGTCCATCTATTCATTCATCAAGTTTGGAGTGTTCAGGAGGTGGTTCAGTTGTTGGTACCGAAGAGGAGAAGGGGAGTGGTGACTTCAATCTCGGTCACAAATCACAAATTTAGTTTATGGATTTAGCGCGCATGTAGTGCATGTATGTGTATATTACGGTGGATGCGCAGGGGTTCTCTCTCTCTCTTATTTAGCTGAGACCATTATCAATTATTTGTAATCCGCATTAACTAACGCAAATTATTCCTTTCTCTGGCCATTCCGTACACGTTTAAAGCCGGTTTTAATTATTCTAACGAGTGCGCTCTCCTCCCTCGACCAGACGCTCGGATTTATTAAAACATTCCAATCAGCGCTCCCCACCAAATGAAAACCCACCCTAAACGGGATTATTGAGTCATCATTAAATGCGAAATATGTTTTAACGCATAGAAAAAAAAGCATACAGACATTCAGTATTTACTTTGTGATGCATTTACATTTCCATCGCTCTTGTTTTTTTTGTGGGTTCAAAGATAGTGTTTCTCTTCAAGGTGTGGATTGCGGCATCACGCAACTGCTCCAATGGTTGACGGAGGTGTCGTCCTCTCTGGGGGATGGAAAGGATTGCTTTCACCGCGGGATTCGGTTTTGGTCGGAACGGGAATGTACAACCCTCAGATAATGCATTGCCTTTAATTACCCACCCTTAGAACCTATTCCCTAACCCAACGTAAATAGCACACGCACACACAAAAAAATCTAACAAACTAGATGAACACAATGAAAACATGAAATATTTTTTGTTAATAGTAAATTGTTATGTTATTTTTCATAATATTTTATATACAAAATTATGATTATAGTATTATTTTTTCGGATGAGTAATAAAAGTTTGGTGGTTGGACCATGTGAAATAGAGGCATTCAAAAATGCAGAAGCTGCATAAAATGTTCCGCATAAGTTCTCCAATAAAAAGACGTAATTGTTCCGATTTCCGGTTTCAACAATATATCTCATTTATTGCATACCATCCACCCCTCCTCTAATGCATCGAAGAAGAGACGACCAGTCTTCTTTCGTTCAGAGTTATTGCTTAAATGGAGCCATTCTCTTGCATGTATATATACGTACATACAGACCGTCGGAGGAAAAGAGATAGACACATGAGACCGATTCTTTTACAAATCCTCTATTTAAATCGAATCCACCCCTCAACTACAGCAGGGATAAAGCACACAAAAAAAGAGAGAAGGATTTCCAGGGTCGGGGGGTGAACGAAAAAAAAACCGCAAGCTAAATGAAAGAAGTAAGATAAGACTGAAAAGAAAATGAGTAAAAAAAGTAATAGTTTTGTTTGCTATTTAAATTCTATATATATTTTTCATACAACTATTTGAATCTGATTTGACGCTTTGACGATTGAAATGTGTATATTCGGGTTACGGTAGTTTCATGTTTCAATTAGGAAACGAATAAATTCGAGGAGGTTTGCAATTGAGGAAAGTATTGAGTTTATTGTAGAACTAAATATATCGAAGTTTCAAATATGAGTAGATAAATATTACTGTCGTAACAATTAACATTGCGGATTTACATAATATTTTTTGAAATGATAGAGAGTTTATCCTCCCTCTCCTCCGACTACCGAAGTAACAATCGACATATAGTCGAAGAAAACTGGAAGCTTCCAACCAACATCCATAGATACATGCACCATGGCAACGTAACAAGTAGCGTGGTAGAGGAAGGGTTGGAGGAGATAAGGGGTGGTTGTCCCAATTGCGACAATGAGCGAAGTGCTCGACAGATAAGCAGAGCGAGCGACTAGCGAAATTTATGTCTGCACACGCGAAACGCCACCCCTGCACCCCACGGAAGGAGGTTGTCTAGGTGGTGCAGGGGGAGGAGGGTGGACGTCCCGAACTCGCAAGTTACATAATGCCGAGATATAATTATTATTAACCGCCAACTTTAAACCACTATCTTCCTCCGACGTGCGTTCTGCCAACCTTAATAAATTCAAATTCCCTTTGTCCGATCTGGGTTAAAGCACCAACGCTCGCTTCTCATTCTTCTTCTTTCATTCCACCTTTCTCTCTCTCTGTTTTTTTTTCTTACATATACACACATTCTTTATACTTGTACGTATGTATATCTGTCTCTGTCCTTCTCTATCTAAGGAGATAGTGTCCTAAGAAAAGGAGCGAGGAGAAAACTGAGATAAAAGTAAGCGCACAACAAAGGATTTATGCACTACTCGCACGTGGATTTCTGTTTCCTTTGATTTCCGAGACGGTGGATGAGGGAGGATGAGGAGAGAAGCACGAAAATTGCCGGCGAATTATCGTCGAGGACCGAAAGCGTATAAATCGCAATACATTATATATTCCTGCATGCATTCATTAAATTTAGCTGTTTCATCGTACTTTGTAATTAGCTCTTTTTTTTGCACACGAAAGGATGATTTGCGTCTGACTGTACCAATAATGAATACCTAATTTCACAGAACTCCAAGAGCGGATCGATAGTTTTCAAGAAGTATTTTAATTCCTACTACATTGTTAAAACTCTCAACTAATCAATTTTATACGAAAATTTAAGTACTAAATACGTGAAACTTATCGTGAAGTTTATTTTGATGGCTCGCAAAAAAAAAGTTACAATTTATTTCATAGATGGCGCTTTCGTAATACGTCAAAGACGTTTCAGCGTCATCTTTAGGTTAGTTGAACTTATTTTATTTAATTATACAAGTTTTGTTCTACTTTATAAATAGTTTATTGTAACTTCCAGACACTAAGAGATTTCTCACCTGAATCAAATGTTAACGACTCACTTTACGACCGTTAATTTAACACACCTTCCTTACCCACCAACTAACGATTTCCATAGCAACAGTAACTAACTCGGACACCGGAGTGCATGCTTTATTACCCCCTCGCGAGCAAATCAATACTGCATGGGAATACCCTAAACATTTCGGGGATTCATTTATACGCGTGTATCGAGGACGAGTGGATTCCCCCCTTGTTACGGTATCCATGGAGAGAGAAAAAAAATGGTGGATGGAGAAACGAATTTCATCATCAATGCGCATTATTTTTCTTCCCTAAACAGTTTCTATCCATTAAGCATTTCTTTTTGCCCTCCTCGCTCGAAATACTGCTCCAAATGAGCTCCAAAAGAAACGGCGTTTCGTTTTTTTCCATTTTCCTTCATCCTTCGGCAATTACATTTTTTGTTGCTGTTGCTTTTTTTTACTTCTTCTTGCACTTCTAAATACCGTATAGCTTTGTTTTACACCCTTATATTCTATACTATATAGTTTATACTTTGGTTGGCGCGATTACCGTGCGTGGCGCGAGCGGCGTTTCAGGATTAAAAACTTTTCCATTGTCTGGGAGCATTGAAGAATTTACGACGGAGAAACTTTCTTAATATAAAAATATAAAACGCTTATTATCTAATAAGAATCGTAAAATGAACGGAGATTGAAGGGCTTATGTATATGGCTGAGATGGATAAAAAATAAAAGATATTTATACATACGCAGGAAAACGAAACGGCGTTCAAAGGTTCTTTATCGTTTAAGCATCGTCCTGGCTCGATTGAAGCCAAAAATGTACAGTTAGGAATCGAATAGTTTTCGGAGGAAAATATAAAATAATGACATATTAATATAAAGTAATATTAAAGGAGCCGTAAGATATCATTATTTTATGTATTATAAAAACAAACATTATATTAAGTCACTTGGGTTATATTTAGCTAACTTTGATTAATCAGGTTAAATAAGTATAGGTTAAATTATACCATTTTAATTAAGTATTATTTAGGTTTGATTAAATTGTACAAAAAAATATTGCATGAAATTTAAGTTTCGTCTACTTTACCCAATATTAAAATCAATGACTCCAAGACTCACTCAATAAGTAATATTAATAAGTAATTAAGAAATGGATGATTTTAATCAATTGAAAGTGTTAATATTTTCATTGAACGATAGTTTTCTGTATTTTACTTTTTGTTTCAAATTGAAGTTAATAAATATTATTGCATTTTTAATTATTTTTGATTTATGAATAAACTTACTTATTTTACTAATTGTAAATATTTTGTGCTGTTTATTTGTATATGGACCTAAAGTCCTTAATTAATCCGGTTTTAAACTGTGCGGGATATAGACGAAATCAATTACCAGCACTATGGGAGGTATTGCCATAGATTGAATGTAATATATTTGTGTATAATAATGTCAACATTGTTTGTATCAAACAAATTTAGAGGTAGCGTAGATATGTTGTTTGTAGTGTGAGAAATGAATTAGTGATGCAATTACGTAAGAGAAGAAGGATATCGCAGTGTGCGGGCGTCATATACCTGGAAACACGTTAAGTACGAGAACAGTTTCGGTTCCTTCCAATTTCACGCAGCGGCTAATTTCGAGGACAATCCGAAACACGTCCAGAGCAAAGACAAATAAATTAGTTTTAATTGTACATCCCCGTTCGCCGTAAAATCGGGACGCCATTAAAAGTGAATTATGACAGGAAGTTGTGGCTTTCTCCTTCTCTTCTCAATCTCTTCTCATTTATTAATGGCCCGAACGCCGCAAGAAGCCCGTAAAGTGTGAATAATACCGAGTCTCTGCCATTGACAAAAAAAGAAGAAAAACATGCAGCTTGGAATGACAAGAAACTTGTACTTCTTCTTCTCGCATACGTTGTTCTCTTTTTTACCTTCTTCGTGGATGAGATTCTTCCCTTTTCTCTCTTACATACACACCTTTTCTTCGGTTTCATCCATTGTCCCGGCCAAGCGAAGTGGAACTTCTTCGACCTCAAATGCCTCCTCCACGCTTCGCCGAAAAAGAAGTTCATTTCTTTCATTAAGGAATGAATGGAAGAGACTTGGGTAATTGGAAATGAGTCAACATAAATATTTCTCTTACTATGTTATATGGATGTGCGAATGGGTGAAATTAATGACGATTTCCGAAATAATGTAAATGTTTGAATTACCTTTCTGCGTAACTTCGCGGACTGATGCAAATAATTAAGGCAAGTGGGTTTCAGCGCAGAACAGTGTTTGTGTTTTCAGGAGAAGGGAGTATAGAAGCAAAACTATATAGTGTTTGCGAACAAGATTACTTTGGAAAGTTATATTAATGTTTTCACTGACCGAAACATATTTACGCATCTCTTGCATATTCATAGTATCTTTCATCCTCCGATTATTTCATTCGCCTAATTACATTATTTAATGCAAACTTAAGCAAAAATAAACACATTAATTTTATCATTAAACTAAACGTTTCATTTAATAAATTATTCATTTAATTAAGTATAATTAAATCAATCTCCAGTATAATGAAAAAATAACATTTTTCGTTTTAATCAAATTTTCTCCATGAAATTCAGTTAACAACAAAAAAAATACTAGATTTTAATTAGTAAAAAAACAGTAATACCTCGCATAGTGGGCCTAATTGCCGATAGCCCGAACTAATAACCAGGTTAATCGAGGAGTATTAAACCAAATAAAAATAAGCAGCATAAAAGGAAATGAATATGTATTGTTTATAATTTGTGTCAATTTTGAAAAAAAATAAATTTAATATATTTTACATTACATTACATTATTATACATTATAATATTTTGATTTAATTGTAGTGAATTATTAAATTTCATAAAAAAAAACTGAATATTTAAACAAATTTAAAATCTCTAAATCATTGTATTTAAATAAATATATTTCAATTTATTTTTAAATAGATTTCAAATAGAACGAAAATGTTTATTAATTTGCACTTTTCATGCTCCAACTCATTCATTAGCCCAATTACATTATTTATTATATATATTAATTAAATTACTTTTTATTAATTCAAATTGAACATTTCATTATTTATTAAAAATTTTTAATGCTTTTTTACCATAAAATTTATGAATCTTCTTTGTTTAAATAATAATTAATATATGTTTAGTAAATGAAAATATTAATTAAAGCGCTTCTTATTAAGATTAGTACGAACTTGCTACAAGTTCTATAGTTACTTGATAACAGGATTTTACTTTAATAAGACTTTGATGAATTTCCATATAAATTGAAAAAAAAACAGTATACAACTTAAAATTGCTTGGCTTTCATGATTCTATTGGAACATTTCAATTTAAACAGTTGTTCGAGAGTTTCTTTGCTCGCATTTCCAAGCAGATTATATTTAATTAAAGTGTTTCCTTTTGCTCCAAAAAACATTTTCAATTATACGCGACTTTTGTTTTGTGAAAGCACAAAATTAACTGCAGGCTGTTTATATTTTGTGAATGAGAGAGAGAGAAAATTCCAAAGTAATATAAATGTTAGTGCATTTAATTAGCGAATCAATGGAAACACAACAATAAACAAACTAGAATGGTATGAAAATAAAAGAATAGAATATTATAACAATATATAATAAATAGACTTTAAAGTAGAATTAAACAATGCAATTGTTTACGTTTTGGTGAGAGTTTTCTTTTCGTTCTTCCATTCGACGAAAAAGTTGTTTTTTTAACTCTCTATGTTTTATTGCCCCCCTAGTGTCGTTCTTCTGGATGGAATTCCTGTTGCAAAGAATATTATCCCAGGTTAGCTGACGACTTACCTGCAGCACAACAATGAACCTTTTCAACTGCTCACGTAATAAATATCGGGATGGAGAGTGGATACGTGCACTTTTCGGACTCCACAAAAGTCTCGTTAATGGCAGGGGATGAATGGACGGATTTTTCTTTTTGGGAATGAAACAAAATTCCACAGCTTCTTCACATTTATATACAGATTTTTATTTTTCGTATAATTTTTTTTGGTAACATTAAGAATACTGGATAAGTAGTTTTTTTTCTTTTAAATTTAATTTATATAACATATTATTAGTTTGTTTTTACATACATTTTCATACTCACATCTGATTTTATTATTAATTAATTATTATTTTTTAGTTTAATTGAATCAGATGCGCACCGATTTATTCAAGAGTCTTTTTTCTTCTTCGAATGTTTCCACTCGTTTTCGTTAGTATGTTTATAGTTGTTTTTTTTTACAAATCTAGATACAGTTCTAATAAATATAAAAATAAATAACTTATTTCGTATTAATTAATTATTGTAATTATTATGTGTGTGTTTTGTGTATTGGGTATGTTTATTTATCGTGTATTGTTATTGTTTGTTCTCTCGGGTAATTTACAAATTGAGGGTATAAATTATTTTTATTCTTTCTTCTTCCATTCGTATATGTATTTAGTTATGTATTTATATATAGAGTAAGAGAGATATATAGAAAGAGAAAAAAATATGTACTTATATAATTTGAATAATATTTTACCCTTTTTTTATTTAACTGGAGTTAACTGCCGTAAACGAATTTAAATCTCTCCCTTGATTACGTTGAAAATTAAATTTGATCCGGCAGTCAAGACCGTTTGAGTAAGTTACCTTTTTTTTTTATTATTTACCTACTTCTTCCTCAGTCTTTTTTTGTGTGTTAATTTACAATCGGATGTATACAGCGTCCCCTACGGCTATTTATTTATTTTTTTTGTTTATATGTATAATATATATAATATATTTCGTATTCACAATATGTACAGAGTTGTCTTAATCTCTCACTTAGTATATGTTTTTAAATAATTTTACTTATCACACGTATTTGTTTTTTTTTGTTGAAATTTTATGATTACTTTTGTTTTAAATTATTCTTATTAAAATTGTATCCTTTCGACTCACGTTTTGAGCAAAACCGGGACCGGTCTCTGTTCGCGTCCGAGAATCTAGGAACTTTTCGAGTCTTTGGTATCCTTTCTTTTCTTTTTGTTTTTGCTGCTGCTATTGGTGTTCTTTATACGTCCGTGCCGCAGCCCTCTTGGTAACCTTCGTCCGGGGAACTGCGGCTGTGGCTGAGGGCCCTTTTAAGGGCGGTGACGGGTGGTAGAACGGGGACTGCACCCTTTTGCCATACTCGAAGGGTCTTCGCGTTCGTTGGGAGGATGATCTGGGAGGCCGATGTTGAGGATACGTCGGATTTGGACTCGGCGATTGGGAGGCCGTAGTCAGGTGGGTAGCTCGTGGTTGATCTCGCCGCAAAGTTTAATTCTTCGTCGGAGCCGACGATCGGTGTTTTATCGTCATAATGGAATCCAGGATTGGTGGCTGCACCCAAATGTCTAGCAACGGAATCTGGACCGTTCTCCCATAATCCAGAAGGATACAAAGAGTCGGCATTGCGACTATAATCTCCGCTTCCAGGCCTCTCAATGGCTTCAATCATGAAGGTTTCCTCTAGGTTGACGGGTCCCAAATCGCCGCTACCCAGCATCTTCGTATCGTTTATCAAATCGGGGTTGTTTCCGGATCCAGAGGATGGAGAGACAAAGCATGAGCCCGGATTCATTATGCTACCGTTTCCGTTGTAATGTGTAGTCGTGTACGGGATTTCGTTCATCCTCGGCGGTTTTTGCACCGGGTTGCAGAAGTTTAAATCTTGCGGCAGCTTTCTTTCTGTGAACGATGAAGTCTCGTTTACGGGTGAAATGGTAGCGGATTTTCCGTTGGGGATGGCTCCACCATTGACTACAGTGACGACCTCGATTTGTCCAGGAGTTTTACTTTCGGAGAACGGCATCCTCCTCAGCCTCACCAGAAGGACTAGTATGACCAAAAGGATGAAGAGTATAAGTATGACCAAAGCTGCGCTCAACCCGGCGATTTGTCCGCTTCCAAGTGTTACCATACCGGCGGTCCTCATGGAAACACGAAGGGTGAAATTGGCTTCGGCGTTGCCAGCCCTGTTCTCGGCAACGCAGTAGAACTCGCTGGAATCCGTTTCCATGGCGTTGGTAAGGACCAAATTGCTACGTTTCTCGAAATGTCCCTCATCATAGATGTAGATCTTCTGATGAGTGCTGAAGGCTGAATTGTTGAGCAGGAGTCTTCCATTCCAGTACCAGTTGATGTGAGCTGAAGGCACGGCGCTTGCCCTGCAGGTGATGGTGGCGTTGTCTCCTGCCGTCGCCTCAATGAAGCGACTAACTGGAAGAATTTCTGGTTTGCAGGCGAAATCGTCGACATGAAGCTCTCCGAAAGTCTTGTGGATGACGCGTTCGGGCCCACCGCTGCAGACTGGCGCCACCGGATATGGGATATTCCTGTGCGTCAACCACTCTTTAACAGGTCTCAAACGACAATCGCAATGCCAAGGGTTGTCGTGCAGCTCGATACCTTGCAATCTGCTCAAAGTCTCCACGGTCTTGGGTCTCAGCTCGGTGAGACGGTTTCCATTCAGTTTGAGGGATCCCAAAACTTCGATGCCTTCAAACGCTTTAGGCGCGATCATCTGTAGCTCGCAATTTGATAAATCCAGTTTAACCAGATTGGGAACCGTGCGAAAAGCGTGGCTGTCCACCTTCTGAATGGGATTGTTCGAGAGCACCAGGTCTCTCAGTAGCGGCACATCCTGGAAAGTGCCCGAAGGTATAGCTGTGAGCAGATTGAAGGATAAATCCAGATCGATGAGATTTGTTAAACCGCGGAAAGCCAAATCGTCGATCTGTCCGATTCTGCAGCTCCTGAGGAAGACGCGCTGCAAATTGAGTAGCCCTGCCCTCAAGAACGTCTCTCTGGGGAGGATCTGCAGGTTGTTTCCGCTCAAATCGAGCACCTGGGTGGCTGCATCGACGCTCTCGGGGATGGTAATCAATGCACGATCCGTGCACTCCACC
Organism: Nicrophorus vespilloides; assembly: GCF_001412225.1. Lineage (NCBI taxonomy): Eukaryota > Metazoa > Arthropoda > Insecta > Coleoptera > Silphidae > Nicrophorus > Nicrophorus vespilloides. The sequence goes on along the minus strand of NW_017096109.1, from coordinate 45,176 downwards.
GACTGCTTTCCTCCTTTCCACTTGCAGCTGCAGACTGACGGACACTGTCCTCCAATGCCACCACACGCATCCAACACGAGAAGCATCAAAGTTACCACCAAGAAAATGACCGCGCGAGTGTACTTCTCCATCGCGAACCAAACCGAACTTTCTTGAGCACAATTCAAAAATGAAAAAAAAAATCCAAAGAAAGAGTAACTAAAAAGAACTTTATGAGTTTAATTCGGGCTACAGTTTCGCATAATCCATAATAATCCAACGCACACTTAATTGTAAACATACATGTACACACTCACTAACTATTTATAATTAACTAACTGCAATTTAAAGAGTTAGCTGTAATCCAAAGCGCGCTGTAAATTTGCGGAACGCGTTCTCGTGCAACGTCGCTCTAACGCGAACTGTGCTGGCGGACTGTGAGAGCGCAGCTGAAGAGACTGGTGCGAGCCTCGCCACCCCTAACGTCGCCTGCGCCGAACAACCTTCCTTCTCTTCTTCCTCCGCCTTCTCTTCGTCCTCCTCCTCTTTCTCCACCTACAACATCAAACCTAAAACCTAGGCCGCGCCGTTGCGCACTGGTTCAGAAGTAACCACCGCATCACCGTACTGATTTTTGCTCTTCTCCTCCTCCCCAAAACAAACCACCACTACATTTTTATTATTGCATTCTTCTCGCGCTAATTCTATATCCATATTTGCACAGTTCTGATTGCGAGCTTCCTTTCTTCTCTGCTCCAGCAGACAACAGAGATATTAATAATAATAATACACGGACGTAAGCGGGTTTCGACGAACGTAATGCAAGAAAGAGGGCAAACAATTTTTCCGCCGTTTGAGAGCTTTATGTTCCCTCTGAGTTTTGCTGTTTAATTTGTCTCCTCGGCATCAGAGAGACGTATTGTATATTCATGCAATCGTTCCGCAGGAATAAAACATTCCTATTTGTTTTCCTTACCTATTTAATTTTCATATTTGAATATACTGATAATTCATGAATTGTATGAATATAAATTATTTATGTATTAACTAATAAATAATCATTAAGTTTATATAATGCAATAATTATACGAATGTTCGATTAAAATAACATGACTTAAACAAAACAACCACTTTCATTTGCATATATTTAAAGATAAATTTGAAATTTGGTGCATTTTGAATGAAAGTTTTTCTGAAACTAAAAATTGAAAAAAATGTTACATTTTTTAGAATTTATAAATAATTAAATTAATGTGTATTTATTTTTGTTTCCACGAGTTCCAATTTGAACTATTTTTATTATCGAAAAGGAATTAATTAATCGAGATGTTATTTTTAATCTTAATGTAAAATAAAACTTGCATTACCGCATGTTTTCAATATAAATTGTTAATGTACTTTCATGTAAATATGTGTTAGTAGTAATATCGATTCCATCAAATTGAATTACTAAAAATGGATTTAAAATGTAAGATGAAATGTAATTACAATGAATTGTAATGTGTTGTAAATAATGAATAATCGATTATGATTAATAATTATTAGATTAATAATTATAATGTGTATTAACAAAACATTTATCAGCAATATGTCGCATTATGCGGATTCAATCAATCTGGATTCACTAATTTTAAAACAAACTCAAACTTTTAATGAAGCAAAATAAATGGTTTAAAGTCCTCGATTAGTCCGGTTTGGAAAAGTGCGGGATATTGTCAGAATTTAAGTTATCATTTACAATATCTAAATTATACTGTTTTAGGTGGTAAACAATTGAAAGATTATTAGCGGATAAGTAATTAATTGAAAGTTGTATTCTAATTGGATTCTTGCAATGTTAATGGAATTAATTTAGGCAGCTTATGAATTTAAAGTGTGGTTTAGTAGATTTTGTGCTGTGAAGAATAGTTCAGAAATTGTTGTCTGCTTAGAGATACATTTTCGTTACACGCTATTCAAGTCTAACTATATATATGCATAAATATAGTTACGTAAGAAGATGGAGTGTAGGAAAGTCCACGTAAAATAGGAGTACAAGGTATTAGGTTTTTTTTCTGTCGGCGTCGAGAACGTGCCGAGCGTGTAGAAAAAGGTGGAAAGGGCTCATATTTTTAACATATTCCGATGCCGCCGCACGCCAGGGCCCTTTCCCCCCTTCGCATTACATAAGCATGCACGGGGCGCGTGTTTAGAGTTAAGTAATAAGGACCTCGAGGACGAAAAGAAGAAAAAAAATACATTTATAATATGCATATACACAGAGAGATATATAGTAAATGTTGAGACGAAAAGAAATAATGTAAATAGTTTTCGTCGATTCCGGGAAAAAAATGAGAGAACGAACATGGGACTTCTCTTACAGAAACGCGGCAAGTGTGCATTGCTGTATTCTTCGTTCCGTACGTATACTTACACATACAGAGAGTGAGAGAAAGAGTGTTGCAATGCACAATGTGTGGGCCTTAAAGCAATTCTGTCCTCTCGCATTGAATGTTTACAACTCTCCCGGTCATACCAATTTATTCCCACTATGGTGACACTCTTTGTCGACCCATTCAGGTAATTTTGTCGGGAGCGGCAACAATGTGCAGGTTCGCGGAACCTTTACTATTTTTACAACAAGCTTTCCACGAATGCACATTTTCATACTACTACGACCGACACGTCCGAACGAACTAAAGAAAGAAACTAGTTGGAGTAAGTAATCCTTGAATGGTTCGAATCCATTATGCGATCAACAAAAATGCATGCGAAGGGAAAAGCAATGACGATGACGACGACGATGATTGTAATCCTCGGGTCTTTGACTCTCGGACATATCCGGTGCATGTGGTTCGAAATGAAAATAAAAATAAGAAATCCTTAAGAACATTAATATTTATAAGGTGCGCTCCATGGAATGTCGGAGGACCGAGCATGCATTTATTTATCTCCACGAAAAGAATATAAATATGCTTCTTCTTCGTGTTGTTGTTGAATGGAGTGAGAGAGGACGACAGGAAAGGTGGAGGATGCGTGTGGTTTTATTTTCCTCGAAGCATTTCCATACGATGCCATTGTCCATTGCAGAGACGCGGACGTGGGATGCGTCATCCTCCAGACAGAATAACAAATCGATCTTACAACGCTCTAATTATCTTTTTTTTATGAATAAGTAATATTAATTCCATCAACCATTGAATTTAAATAATTATAGATTTAAAGTATGAAAAAATAAATTGACTTACATATTTAGAAATGTAAACAATTCGAATAAATCGAAAATAAATATAGACGATCTTTTAACGTTTTAATTATTTTGAATTCAACAATTTAACAAAGAAACACGATAATGAAAACTAGTTTATTTATACAAGTTTTAATGAAGTATATCCGCACGAGTTAAGGAAATATTTTGTAATTTGAAATCAGATAAGAACTATAATTATTGTATTTACATAGAATGGCGCACGCGCTATTATGTCATAAATTACATTAAATTAAATATCCTAATATCAAATTAGTTATTTAAAAAAAACACAATTTGATTGAAAATATTGCTAAAATTTAATAAACATTTGTAGGCAACTTAATTTCAATGTGTTTTAAAAGAAATCCAAAGAAAAATTTGTAATTATTAATTATGTTCAGGTAACGAAAGGTTAGAACAAATTCTAAATTTTATGCTATTTTTAGAAAACATTTAATTATTTATACTTAGTTCTATAAGAAAAAATCTAATTGGAATCTCAACATTTGGAATCTCATTCAATGTTTTGAAAAAAATATATAATTAAGACATAAAGACCAATGGTCAATAGCCCATTGCAGTAGTTATATATTTTATTTTGGTAATTTTATTAATTATAGTAATAGTGTTAATATGTAAATATAATCTGGTAAGAGCCAGTTATTTGTTATAAACATAGTATGGATTTTACCTTTTGATTATCTATGGCAAAATAATTAATACATGAAAACATATATTATCTGTCTTTGAATTTAATTTGAAATATGAATGTTTGTTGTAAAACAAATAATATTAACGCGAAAACATTTAACTCTACATGGATCACTTGAAACAATTAAAAACGGTATCAATGAATTATAAAACCGTTTGAAAGCGACACATCTGATATATCTTGTTGTAACATGTTGGAATCTAAAAACAATTTTCAAACATGTGGAATTTTATAATTTTTGAACAGCCTTTTATACAAATATACGTCAGATTAACAAATATCTAGGAACCATTATTTTTTAGATTATCCTAATTCTTACTTATTGTTAGGAAAATGAAGTAATCGATTAACTTTAATTTAAGTTAATGAAAAAAAATGTACAAATAAATATACATTTTCTTTTAATTCAAAATTTCGGAGAAGAAAAAAATATAGTCACGATTAATACGCAATTTATGAAATCGCGTATAACACGGATAATAAACATAAATAACAAGTTTGGAAAGACTATTGTGATAATCGAGTTATACAAGAAAAGTGATAACTATATTCTTAGTGTGTTATGGAAGTCTCGTTATATAAAAATAAATAGTTTGCAATTCAATGATCTTTCCATTCAGACCCTATTAATTAAAAATAGAATTTGCTTTTTATTTCGAGTATAATATGAATTGCAATTTGTAAGTGCTATTAAGAAAATAACTAGAAGAATAATGAGAAGAAGAAAGCAAATAGAGGTTTTGACGTACTGTATCCTACTTACACAAAGGTGAGCTTAATCTCAAACCGGATTATTTGTTTTTTGTTTATCGTTTCGTTCTCTATTTCTCTTTCTCTCGTGCACTTTCTGCTTCTTATTACTATTCTTCTCCGTTTTCTTTGCTTCCTACCATTCATCCGTCGCTGGTGTGTTTGTACAAGAAGTAAGAGAAAGAAGCGCCAAGGTGAACCGCGACGACCGGATGTCGTGTAAAGAATTGATTTACTCGTGGGATAATAACGATGATGTGCGGTCTCCGGCGTCCACGCAACCGGATAACTGACTATATAGCCTATCTTGGTGGTAGGTAGTCATCCTCTATCCTTCTTCATCCTCTCTATCCTTCATACTCCAACTTACATCCTCAATCCTCTGTATATTTCGTGTGCATGGAATTATTAAACGACAATTACTAAACGAACAGGAAAATTTTAATCGGTTTTTATTATGGATCCACTTGATTGGAAACGAAAGGAAACGCGACGTGATTCCTTGCCGTGTATCACTTATCTTCTCCAATTTAATTCTGTAATCCACGATTTTTAACTAAGGCTTACAGGCAGGTCATCATCGATTCGTTTATGTTTCCGAAAGATTATTTAATCGAGTTCCACTTGCTTATTGGAGTTTACATTGGACGTGATCTTTGCTCTGTTTTACTTTTTTTTCTGCGGATTGGATTCGCTTCACGGTTTCGATGGGAATATGCTTCAGTTCACATTCAATTAACGTTCTCTTTCTTCATTATCATTGCAATTTGGTAGTATGTGAAATATATTTATATGAATTTATTTTTAATTTTAAAATCTATCAATTTTATAAAAAAAATAAAGTGTTTCATAATTTTGAAATGAAATTTATTAAAAATTTTAAAAATGTTTGAAAAAAAAAAGATATTATTTAAAATATTTTAGGAACTTTTAAAACTATGAAAAAAATTTCAAGATATATTTTATAGTTTGTGTAAGATCAAATCATAAGTAATAAATAATATTTGGAAGTTTTTGAAAATATATTTTGTAACAATTATACAATTGTATAAATAATAAATTGTATAATTATTATACATATTTAATCATGAATCAAAACTCAAAGCTTAAATTGGTTCAAACATTTTTTTGTAAACGCATTTGTGAAGAATTTCTAATTATAATCACTCAAAATTTTCAATTGATGTAAAAACTTTAAGAATGTTTCACATTATTATGAATGCGAATTTAATAAGTATGTCTACGGCAAGAAAAATATTAACGAATCTACAGCCTCGAGCAATTAAAAAATATCAAGTCGAACAAAAATTAAATTGTTTGATCCAAATTTACTTTCATTCATTCATGCACGAATAAATCTCCGAAAATAAATGTTCATTCATAAATAAGTTTCCTTTCAAAATATTTCCGTTGTTGTTGGTGTAATCCTTAAAATACATTCATATTGGATTAAATTCTCATTAAATCCGAAAAATCAACACAAAGATTGGGAGGAAACGTGTCTCCTTTCATTCGTCTTGGTGAATATAAAAATATTTCTATCTATTTGCGAATGGAAGTTCCCTTCACGAATGCATTTCTCTAAATGTTATTTTTTCCGTTCGTCTATGAATGGACTTTTTTAACTTTACTTTCGTCCACGTTTTTTTTGTTGCTGTGTGTGTTATTTATTCTTATGGTGTAAGAATAGGAATGCATTTTGGTTGGAGACAAAGATGGGTTTGGTCTCTTTTGGGAGCGGTTCTTTCTTATCTCTCTCTTCGCTCTCCTTAGTTCTTCATTCATGCAACGGCACCGGCGGTCCGGATGCCAGACTAAACTCAGGTAGAAAATACCTTTCTTTCCTCCTCTTCTCTCTCCGCCATTCCTCGTCACTCGCCGAACCAAACCAGACACCTTTTAATATACAATATGGTGTGTTTTGTGCGGCTTAGGTGTTGCAGGACCTCTGCGATGCGTGTGATAATATTTTGAGGAGGGTTAATTAAGCCGTGATAACGATGACATGATAGGATAATTAAGGACCTCTTCCTGTATTAACTTCATTCGGGTTTCCAGTAACGCGACGAAAAAAAACGATCCTGCCTTTAGATTAATTGGGGCGACCAGAGGATCGATTCTACCTTTAGATATCTGAAACAATAAAGTTTTTTTCGCTGTCATTAACCTGACTGATTTAATTTAACGGATTCCTCGAAAAATAAAGACATAAATTTATTTTTAATTAATCTCAAACATGTTTATTGTTCAGAAATGGGCTATTATACTCATAATTATTGGAGAGATGGGAAAATATCTAAATTTCTTTTCCTATATAGATTGTTGAATTTTTCAAATTTGTAAATATTTTTCTTATTATACTAAGTTTCAAGTTTGATTCATGTAATCCATTTTATTATGTAAATAATTAGTCTGTAATGTTTGTTCTTAATTTATGATGTTAGCAAACGAATTACAAACATGTGTTATTGATTATTTAATTCCTTAAATATTCGAGATTAATTCTCATATACAGTATTCAATAGAATATTATCACTTACTAAAATACATGCTAAAATTAGGATGCGATTACTTTGTTTTTTTTGTCAAATAATTTCTTTAGTTTGCCTTTATTTATTACTTAACCAATTAATTTACATACAAATGCTAATGATCATTTTATTCCTTGAATATTTTGAGTATTTTATATAATCCTAATACAATACAATATTATTAGCTGTGTGCCAAAACCTATGAAGTCATTTTTAGATTTTTTAATGTTATTTAATAAACGTTGATCTTAAATAAACTAATTAATTGATATAGATTCAATATTTTTAAATATATAATAGGTAAAATGCTCTTCGATGTTTTATACAACAATTTTTCAAGTGTGATTATAATATTCTAAGGAATCAATTAGGTTACAAAAAAGTTTTAGTGATCATTTTGTTCTTTGAATATTCTAAATTAATTTGTATATTTTGACTTTTCTAGTAAATAATCTAGAATAAAAATATGTGAATATTTGATAGAAATTAGTGATCATAATGGTTATACTTATTTTTAATCCCTAAATATTTAATTTAGTAGAATTTTAGTTTAATTTTCGTAATTACATATTCGATGAAAATTATTGATTATGAAGGTACATTTGTGAATCTGAGAGATGATATTTCGATTTATCATCAATCAATCATTTATGTTTGGATTGGATAAGAAAACTTTTGTGTTTTTGTTTGTTTGTTAAAGTAGCGATTCAGTTGGAAGCAAAGGCGAAGAAAGGACTGGGCGTTAGATGATGCTATGATTTATTTATTGCTTCCTGCGGGTTTCGGCTACCTGGACTTCAGGTATCTCAAAAGTAATAACAATTCAGGTAGTCGGGAGTCTCCTTTAATTAGTGGGCGTTCGCCAAGGGGGCAATCTTTAATGAAGAGGAAACTAATAAATACGTTAAACGACTTCATGCTTTGTAATGGAATGAAGGCGAGTAAATTCACGAAGTTTTAACGAAAGTCAAATATTGGACTTGAACTTGATTAGGCCCAAATTTATTCCCCGCTTTTAAAATGGGACGAGGGGAGAATTAGATAAGTGCGGCATCTTAACAAATGTGTTCGAGCGTAGAAGGAAATTTCGGAATTTGAACTGAAATCTAATTGTTATTATAAAATAATCCATTGTTACTGATGAACGTTTGTAGTGATTCATTCCACTTTACGAGGAATTCGATATCGTATTACTATTATTATTATTACTACGATTATGCCGTGTCTAAGGGCACAAAAGGGTGTGGTAAATTCGGTGGAAATTATTACTTCCAAATTGGAATCGAAAGGGGCGAAATGATAAATTGATGTTTCGGCCTTTCGGCGCGCGGGTCATGTGCATGTGCGAAATATCGAAACACGCCCGAAGGAAAATCATGGATCCATCCTCAAAGTTCTCAATCGAAACAATAATAACTCGTTATTAAAAACACTTCAGCAAACGAACAACAACTAATAATTCGATCCTTCCTGATTTCGTTATTTCCTTATTTTTCAAGAAAGATAATATTGTTTAAAAATAATCTTGCTTCTCACAATATTAATATTTTCGGAAATATATTACAATTTTTAACCGTTTGTCGTCTGAAGTACCGGCACATTTATGTCAGTATTTAAATTATAAAGAAACGTGAAACAGACCTAAAACTTGTTGAAACTTTAATGTAATCTTTATATTGTATACAGCATGATTTGTTTTGCTAATAGAAACATAAATTTAGTATTAATCTACATTAAAGTAATTATTGTCACTGTTTAGGTTAATTTTTATGTTGTAACGAAAAGAAAAATTGTATAGCAGAATACCATGAAATAACCTGATTTTACCAAAAAATACCACATATACTTTCATTGAAAATATTGGTGAAATTTAATGTTTTAAGCGAAATCCAAAGAAAAAATAATTTTTATTTGAACTATGTTTAGGTAACAAAGTGTTAAAGCAATTTTATACCAAAATAATACTTCAATTTACATCAATTATTATACTTCTAAATATTTGTTAATAATGTTAAAATATTTTTCTTATTTATTTACAAAGAAACCAAAGCAACTATAAATTATGTAAAGTTTTGTTTTGAATTACGAAATAACCAATTTATTTGAAAATATGTTTTATCAATCAATTTACTGTACGAATATTTAAGATTAATATTTGAAATCGTTTGACTTCTAAATATTCTAATATATATTACATTTTTTGTAAAACATGCCCAAGAATTAGGTGTTATTTTTGTTGATTAGAGTTTGATGTCATCTTATGAAATAAGAACAAGGATGTACTTTTTAAGATATATTGGTAATTAATCGTTAAAGTTTGTTACTTAATAACAAATATACAAAATACTGTCCTTTGTTTTTTTAGAATATGTTGTTTACAAAAAATAAAAGCTAAATTAAAAGATTTTTTTTTGATTTATCTGTAAAGTTTCACGTCAAATTATGATATAACTAATAACTAGTCTTATAGACTTTTCCAAATTCTTATTTTATACACTTTAAATTGCCTCATACATATTATACACAGAGAATATAAAACCGTTTTTTTTAATTGATTTTTTTTTATAATTTTAAGAATAAGCAATATATTTTAATTTATTTAATAATATCCGAAATTTCGAAGTTTCAATAATTTTCTATTGAAATTAGTCCAAATAGCATTATGGTTATTTAATCAAAGTTTCTTTTTTTTGCGGAGTCATTAAAATCGTGTATTTCCGATGATTATCCGTTCGGTGCGTTTCTTAAAAAAATATAAAATTGGAATGAACAGGAAATCCGAGGAAGGGTAAAGTAGCTTAAGAAGAATAATAAAGGAATCGCTTCGATTCGCAGCGTATTCCAAGTGAAACGAGACTCTTTGCACGATTAATAGAGCATAAATTCAAAAAAAAAAAATAAAGAGAAAAGAAATCGCGATAAAACTGCAAATAAAATTTGCAATATTCTTGCATGGATAGGCCCCAAAACGGTAATAAGTCAATTTTTGTTTTTATTTTTTGTTTTTTTCGTGTTTTGTTTTCCTCCCATAAGTATTTTAAATTGCACAAAAAGCAAATACTGGAGGGTTCGGATTGTTGGAATATATCGGATTATATTGTTTCTCGTTTTGCCCTGAGGATTCTAATAAAGCTGATACTGCTATTATTATTGTTGTTGTTAATATAAAAGGCAAGGAATGATGACAATGATGGAAGAAGAAAAAACTTTCATTAAAAATTAATGCGACATTATGAAAGTCCTGTTGACACGAAAAGGCATTAAAGGAAGACGAGGCAAGCGTAACGCAATGAAAGAAAACAAAGGGGAAGAGTGTAATTTATGTCGGAGTGATGCAAAAGGCGAGGAGGTTACGGTTTGGCAAGCATGTGGTTAGAAATCGTGGAAAATCAAGAAACTGGTGGAAAAGACAAATGTAGAACTTTATTCATATTATTTTAAAATTATAATTATTTTACATATTATTTTTTAAAGAAACAAATCCTCAAGAAAACAAAAAATAGTATTGACAATTATAGTATACAATTAGGATATAAATTTATTTCCAGCTGCTTTGGTTTCTTCGTAATTTGATAACGAATGTTAATGATGGATTATCGACAAATCAATAGAAATATTCGAAGTTAAACGTTTTCAAACATTAATATTGAATTAAATGACTTAGAGAAAAATTTTCTCGATCCATTTCATAAGTTTTCATTAAACTTTACAATTTAATTTAAAAACAGTCTCCTAATTTCTTGCTTTTATTTTTTGTAAGCAACATATATAAAAAACAAAATAAAGAAAATTTCAGTATAAAATTAGCAAATAATTTTATTTTCAGATACTTTGTTTCTTCATAATTTAATAACAAGTTCTAATAATGGACTTTAGACTAATCTTAACTTGTTTTATCGTAATTTATTTATTATTTAATGGATATTTTAAAAGGATTCCAATAAATTATAAAATGAATAATATTGAAATTAGAAAATATGAATAATAATTATATAGTTACAATTATTAAGTTTAAGTATAAAAACTTTTATTGTTAATTATTTTTGTATATATATTTTAATGAGCAAAATATAAATTTTGTCAAAAATTATGGTTGTATGGTAAATTATAGCTTGAAAATGTATCTACATAAATTTCCAGTTATTTTAGGATCATAAAAATGAAAACTAATAAATTCTACAAATCTCTAAAACTTAGTGCATCATTCATGCACTTTCCCCAATAACAATATATTACATATATTAAATAAAGGAAAATGCTTCATCTGCGCGAATTTATTCGAATTTGAAAAGTATAATTGCTGTCGGCAAAAGAAGAGAGAGAAAAATGGAACGGGAAACACGGACTTTGGAAGTCGCATTGGTTTTGTAACGCGAAAAACGCAAAAAAAAACTTCTCGAAAGAATTTTTAAGGTTTAGAAGAAGTTTTTCCTTGCAGCGTTTACGACATAATAAAAAGGACATTATTAAAATGTATGTGCGTTTTTTCCCTTCTTTTCGTACATTTCATACCTTTCCGTCGTGTCCGTAATTTTCCTTTGAAAATTGCCTTTTTTTTCATTCCTCCTCGTGTTTCAGTGTATGTGCTGTGTATAACTATGCAATCTATAATTGTGAAATATGTAAAACTTTTTTAATTACTTTTAGCCGCGTAACGAAGCCAGTTAACCAGTCGCATGACTCTCTCTCTCTCTCACTATGTGTGTCTGTTACGTGTATTTTCCATATTAATACCAATATTAGCCTTTGTGTTAGGTCTTTGTTTGTGTTTTCTCTCTCTCTCGCTTTGTCTCTGTTTGATACGCAATATAGCGTATTTAAATAATGATGAATAAACTTTGGAATGGAGACAAAGAGATTGAAGTGAATTAGGAGCGTGGAAAGCCTTCAGTCTCTCTTTTTTGCGTGAGATTAAAGCAGTCTTTATCTTCTGTTTAAGGTATGTGCAAGATGGTCCTCTGGATGCTTGTTATTTTCCGCATCGCCCCTTTATTATGTCTAACCGTCGCGTCTCAGGGAGGATGAATAGAAAGTAAGTATGAATATAACCTTAGTTTGAGCACCGAAGGAAATATCGTTAACGAGACACGAAGTCTACGGCAAATTGATCTCGGGAAGCGTCCCGTAGCTTGAGGAGGTTGAAACGCTGCAAAGAGGTGGAAATGGGGGGAGGGTGATGAGTAGCTTAGGGTTGGCAGAATTGGATGAATCGCGGTGGGATGGCTTACGAATAATTAGTCTTTAGAGCGGATTCATCCCGTTATTATTGTTTCGGAAATTAAGCCATTACATAAGCTATTGCCTCATAGAATAGCACATTGCAAATTTGACCAGCATCATCGTGATCCTCCTGTTCTCAAACAGATTCAAACTTGTTTCACGCTTATAGAGTTTCTTTATCATGCAATTTCTTTTGAGATGGATCAATAATAAAATTTCTGCGAAAGAAATTGAAAAAAAAAAATTGTTACAACAATGATAACAAATGTCGTAGTGTTCAGTGACTTATTATTTTAATTGATACCAAATTAAAAACGTCAAATAACTCAATCGCCCAGTTGTTATGACTGATATTGATCTATCCACATAGTGTGGACTAGGGCTTTTGATACCGGTAAATGGTTAACCGGTTTTACCTACCAATATAAATACCGAAATTACCAATAAATTTTAAATACTGGTATTTTGTAAGTTGAATTAAAAAGAAGGAAAACCAAATAACATTTTTACCACCTTATCTTATGCAGTGACAGACAATATGTACTAAAATTGTTTAAAAAAAAAAGATTTGTATTCTTAATTATTTTAAAATGGTATCAAATTTCACCAATTTTTTACTCATCACAATTATGTTATTTTATAATGATTTAATTTATATACATTTTTGCATATGTTTACAATAATTCAAAATATAACTTAACCAATATATACATATGATTATCAATTATTGATAATTTCAAAATGAATATTTTAAAGTCAAATTACTGCAATTCTATTTGAATCTGCGATAATCTAATTATAATTAATTCAATATATTTTACATTTGTTTTTGTGGCAAATCTTCATATATAAGTAATATTTATTTTTATTTGATTTGTAAATTCCGTAAATTTAATTTCATGGGGTTACATACTAGCATTGTTAAATCTGTTTAATATTTTGTTTGTCTTATGATGTCTGAGTTTTTTTTTAATGTTTTTTGTTGTTGTTGCTGTGTGTCTGTAGTTGTAAATGCAGACTCAGCTGATTTGAATAATAACGCAGTCCATTCGTATGTCTACAAGTATCGGATGGGGCTTAATCCAATTACCAGTTTGCCAGCAGACATTTCACAAACAGATGTGGACCTAGTTTTTGCGTGCGCGTTCGGGTCCTAAACTCCCCCGCGCGTTGCGTTTAATAAGTGGCAAAAACACGCTTCCAATTCCGAAATCCATCGGGTAGCGAGTGATACACGATAATCGTGACGGAGATTAAATGGGGGAGTGTGGAATATGTTTGTAATGAAGAGAGAAAAAATAATGTAGACTATAATTGCAAATATTGATGAGGATGATTTAGATGGCTATGGAAGCACTCGTTAGTTGTTAGTTTCGTGGATGCGTTCCTCCCAGACGGGAATAATCTCATTGAGTGTCACGGTGTTAGCATAATCCGACTCAATTATTTCATGCAGCCGGTGTCGTTTGAAGAGCTTAGCCTTTCGGCAAACCATGCATGTCTCTGCTCCTGCTGTTCCTGGTGCTGCTGCTGCGACGGCAAATGTCTACCAATCTCATTTGGTTGCTGACTGCTCCGGTGATTGGAGGATGCTCCTCATCAGTGCATTTCACCGTACCGAAGAGAAACTTCAGAGGAAACCGACACATGTGTGGGAGTGTGTCTGTATGCATATGCCATATTCCCAATTGAGGCCCTCCGCTAGCGCTACACATCGATCAAACGCCTGGCACCACTCACCTACGCTCTTTCCATAAATATAACACCTAGTTCACATCAGAAACTTATAATATGCTTAGTCCATCGAATGTTTGGTTTTAAATAACATTATATAATCCAAAAGTACATTGAGGAACATCTGGTTTGAACGAACAACATTTTATTTAACTTTTACATTATGTTATTCGATGTAAGTTAATTAATTAACTTAGTGTCAATAACATATTAATAGGAATTTTATATATGGGACGATACTGTCTTGAGAAACAACTTTTTCAATAGAACACCACTTTTATTTACATTTTCATCAAATTGGTCCTGCTTTTTTTCATATATTTTTTTAATCTATTATTAATAATATGTTATCAATAACATATTAGTATGATTTTAATGCAAAGAACATGCAATACACTCAATTATTGATGTTTTTAAATAAGATAATATAATAAAATAGGAAAAACGATATTACCTTGAGAAATTTCCATTTAAAGAGTTCAACAATTTTGATTTTCAAATTTCTTATTGTCTAATTATATATTATATGTTGTATTCGTTACTTCTTAAGTAAATGTCAATATTTTAATTGGAACTTGTGGAACTCATAGGTAATGCACTTGTATTTACATATTTCTATTGGAAAACGACTCCATGCATTTGGAATAAATTAAAATTATAACTATAAATATAATGTTATTCATTGTGAAATTTTATATTATTTCATATCTAACTTAATATCTAACTCAACTTTATATCAAATATTTAAAAGTGACAGGGAGTGAAATAAAAAAAAATATTCATTTTTATTTATTATGAACTTATTTTTTGAAAAACCATTTGATTGAATTTTTTAAAGTGGATCACGACTGTAATAAACTTGAGAGGTTTCGGAGACGGGCCAGTACAAAAAATAATAATAGTGACCAATAAAAAGTGAAGCAATGTGTGTTGCTCATCTTCCATGTCTGCTTTTTCTCTCTCTTGTAGAATGAAAATGTATTTGGCCGCTAAAGGGCAGCGCGAACATTCCGGAAGTAACGAGCCGAAACGGCGCCGCGTCTGGACCTTACAACATCTGTTCCGTCCGCTCCCCGTCCAACCTTTAGCAGCCGCCTCCTCCGCAGCCTTTCCTTTTGTCCGCAACTGCGGGACACTTTAAACCATTAAACCCGCTCCCAATTATTAAATTACTGCCTCCCATCCACCGGGAATTAATCACGTGAAATTACCAGTTCGATCCCATTGTTACCAACAAACTCTCCACCTTTACCTTTCAGTGCACATAGTCTTCTCTCATTGAAATTATTACCACAGTTCCAACAACTTGTTTATAAAAAATAACATGATTTAGGACCCATCGCATACGCAAACTTGATAATAGTTGCAAAAGATTTTTTTAATTATTCTTTTTTATTAGTAGATTATACCCTGTGACAATTTATTAAAATTTACTTTAACAATAGTTTTAAATATTATTTGAGTTATTGTATTATAATACAATAAAGTTAGGAGTTCCACAAGGTAGAGGACGGTGCAAATTATCTTATTTAATATTAAAAATATTGAAATAGTAGTTAATAGTTGCTAATTATATATAACAAAATTGGGAGTTACGTGAGGTATTAAAGTTATTATCAATATGTTTTTTTACAAAATCAGTAATAACTTCTCATAACAGTAAATATAATTTGTATAGCGGTGATGGTGACAAAATAGGTGGATTCGGTTCGAAATCCGTTCCATGAGCACAGAAAGGTTTTTGATGTTTCGAAACATCAAAGGGGTGCTGTTGTTATTATTATGCGAGAATGCGACCGATCCGTAATTTATGGAATGGATCAAGTTCCATAAATAACAATGGTACTTTCATGTTTACGCATGTGTGTGTATGCTGTATTGTGTGTGTATGAATTATATGGAACGTCCGACCGTTCGTAACAAAGTGACGAGAAATATTTTCATCCGATCTTCCTCCACCGTCTGCATTCTTATTTACACTTTTTATACTTGTTTTGCTTACCATCCTCGCCCCCTTCTTTCTTTGGATATGAGTAATTTGATGTGTGCGTGTTGTGATGCTTGCGCAGAGGTTCCAGGTGGTTTCAAATGGTTGGCGAAAAAATGTAGAAGCAAGCTGAGACCTGAAAAGGCAGTTCTCTTGTTCATCCCGTCTGGAATCCGTATAGGCGGGATGCGGCTGCTAAGTCCTCACCGCAACTTCGAAACAGCTGAGCTCTTCATCACTCTCTCTCTCACACTTGCTCGCTCGTTGGTCTACACTGATCGATTCCATCCTTCTTTTCTGTTGGTCTTCGGCAGCACATGTTCTCGACAACCAGTCTCTCTTTCTTTACCTGTGCAGATGCTCGATGCCCCGATCATTAGACCGCACTTCCGCCACATCTCGTGTCTTCAGGACCCGAGGGAAAAGAGACCACCTCGCAGCCAGACGAGGCCGAGGAATTCGCTGTTAATTAAGGTTCCAGGATGCTCGTACCATCACGAAACTGAAACAAGCGACCAGCCTACAGAACCGAAGAATAACAGCAATAAGAAAATAAATGCTGTTAAAACTCCACTTTAATTGTTTTAATACGAAATTCCACGCTCCTCGCGTTTCGCTCAATTATGACATAGCATTTCTTATATTTATATTTTCACTTTCATTTCAAGCTTCTAAATGTTATCTTATTTGTTAAAATGGTCATGGTCTTAATTCGAAAATCGCTTTGGACCAAAGATCCATATTTTTTTATAACCATTTTTACTTACGCGGAATGAGAGCTGGGAGACACAATTTCTTGACTCCGCTGAGATAATTCAAACCAATTTCAACCTAATTCCTTCTATAACTCTGAAATTTTAGTTATTTCTCTTTATTATTAATAAATTTATACAATGATTATTTGAATTACATAAATTAAGCAATTAATTAAATAAAATGTGAATGTTTTTGTTTCATAGATTATCTCCTTTATTTTCATTTCTTTCTTGTTGTTTTGATGCACTAATATATAATTCCAATCTTCAAATATTATTTTTTTGGTACATCTTGTGGCTTTCTTTGTGATCCATGCGCACGGTCATTCAAACAAAAGAAGTGCGGAGAGACGCGCTGTAAACATTAAAATCGTTTTTGCGCTAATTGCGAAACGGGGCGGCTGGATATAATTTGCGGTTTCCGGCGGTCCGATATTCTTTCGACGGGAATTAGTAACATCGAAAAAAAAACGGATGCGTTATAAATGAAGAAAAAAAGGTTTCGAAAAAAGTATAAGATGAGTAAGAAGTAGTAGTAAGTAAGGGAAAACGTAGGCTACCGGAAATTTGCTCGCTTTTCAATAAGGGACTGACAAAAATTCAACGTAAATCCTTAATGGTATGTTTGAATGTGAGAGGTGGTCATGATGAAATGAGGGAAGGTGTTGTATCTCGCTTTACAGAATTACGTTCCTCTCGCTTAATTGTGTTCCATGTGAAAGCTTTATTTTTTCTCTTTCCATCTCTCGCAATCTCTGTATGAACGACCGAAACTATAATTTAATTGAACTTTCTAGAAGGGCGCCTGTGAATGTGTGATGCGCGTGTGTGTGCTGTGAATGTGCACGAACACAATGTATTAGAATGAATGAATGAATATTGAGAGTTGCAGCCGTTCGCTGTATTTACGAGAGAGCGAACAGCTGCCGCCGCCCTCGTACCGCCCCCACCTTCATCAAAATCTCTCTCTCCCCCTTTTACTCTTACGTGCGGTTGCAGACGCACCGGGCCGTAATTACGCAAACAAACAGAAAACGTTCGGCGCGTTTGAAAATATTCATGCTACGTGACAAGGTATAAATGAGTTAACAGATTTCACCTCGTCGCCCGCTGCCGAAACCTTCGTATGGTATGGATGGTGATGATGATGCCCTTTTTTCCTTTCCTGATTTTTTTCATTTTGTTCTCTTCCGCCGCTACCGAAATCAATGATGGACTTGCTACGTGATTCAAATAATACCAATGCCGCATATTAAATACGCACTGGAATAGAGGAAGAAATATATTAAAGCAGTTTACCATTCCATCCTTTGCATTTTATAGTTTCTGTTATGAAACTTGTATTCACCCAAGATGAAAGTATTTGAAAATTTTACAATATTTTAATTTTCATCATTTTGAAATCATTGAAAAATTTACTAGCTTTATATTGATAATTTAAAATTTATTTCATAATTATATAATCACAATTATCCAAATGAATATTTTAAAATTTTGTTATAAAACGCAAATATTATTAATGGAATTATATTTTTTTAATCTTAGTTATTGATATTATTTCATTAATATTTATTTCATGTTGCAATGCAATTAGTGTTAACTATTTATTTAAGAATTTGCCTCAAACAATATTTTTTTTTTCAATTAAAGTTCATCAAAGTTAATATTTTTTTTATTGAATTATTGTTATAATAGTCGGTAAGATTTTTGTTTCGTTAAATTTTCATCAATTATTGCTTAAACACGGTTAGACTTAATTAATTAATTCATTCATTCATTCATTAACACATTCCATGTTAAATATGTTCTAAGTATTACTTACTTCTTGTAATATGATAAAAAAAATGAAGAGATTTATTGAGAATTTCTTTAAATAATTTTACGTAAAAGTTCATAAATGTATTTTTTTCAGAAATTCAATAATATTTTAAGTAAAATTTATAACATTAGTAATATTTTTAATTATTGTATTAATAGATTTGATTTTATTTGATTATCTTTATAAAATGTTTAGGATGTAGAAAATATTGCACGTTAAGAGCGTAATGCGTAAATATTTATAAGACATTTGAGATGCTGGGTAATACAGAAGAGTTTGTTATTGTCGGCTACAATTTTGAAGTTTGCTTCCTCGGAATTAGGATGATCCGTATAGAATTTTTGTTGTTGTTGTCGGAATGGGGCGATGTAGGAGGAGGGGAGATGCTGTATCATCATATCTCGTGCACGCGTCTCGTCGAGTTCAAAGTTCTTCCGGTTGCCGTAACAATTTCCACTTAGCACGTACTCGCGAGGGGGAGAAGAGAGAGGACGGTGGTGCAGCAATTCAAAGAAAATTGTCGACAACAAGCGTTTTAAAAAGAGCGCAAAACCCACCAAACCTCCCCCGACTCTGCGACTCCTCAGGTCCACGTGTCTGTGTAATTTTCGAGGTGTTAGCGTGAATACTGAATAGGAGGAGGAAGGGAACATGATGGTAAATGGGAGTTGAATGGGAGGAAGGAAGGAAGCCACAAGCTTATTTAATCGGGATGCAATAAGTGCGAGTGTTTGAGAGCATGTGGTGGGGGAGTAGTGTGCCCTCATGAAGATCGCGGAATGCCGTGGAATCGATAAATAACATGGGGGCTGTGTAATATATGAACGGGGAGCGAAAAAGTATTTCAGGTCGGGCGGTTCACGCCGCCGCCTGTTATTTAGCACTCTATAAAACACGTACCTACAGTCGGTGGGCCCATTTCGAAGAGGGGGGGACGAGTATGGCGTCCTTCGCCCTCTTCCCTTCTGTCCCTTCGCGGAGTGAGCTGTCACATACATTGTTACCCTTTTGCCGTTGAGGAAACAGACGCACGCTGACAACTTACATTTTACTTAGCCTCCCCCTCTCTCCCTCCCCGCACACACACCCTTCAACTGTCTCACCCTCCTCTTCAAAAAATGCACGCGATTTCATATACATGCAATAAAAATGTATGCTAATTTATTTACATCCTCTCTCTCGGCGACCCCTATTTTTCATTGTCCGATCCATAAGAAGAGACCAGAAGTTAATGTCATCCACTGGAGCATAGCCTAATCCAATCATTCACAATACACGATGCAAATTATGGCTCCGTCCTTCCTCCCGCTCTAATAAAATTACTCACATCTAACTCATTCATATATAATAAATAATAATAATTTATTGGCCAAACATCGATACATAAGAAGAAGAGAGAGAAAAGTACAATTTATACATAAATAAATTTTAACATACAATAAAAATATATATACTAATAGGCTGGCCAAAGGGCTAACGACGCTAATACGAGAGAATTTTAAACATAAAATAATTAGTTTTTTTTAATTTCATCAAACTGGTCTGAAGCTTTATTAAAAATTTAAAGAGAGAATTTAAAAAGAAATCAATGAAAATAATTAGGATCGGGAAATAATATTTCTTAAAACTATAAAATTGAAAGTCATCAATTCATCATATTTATTTTTATTGAAAAATAAAATCTATAATATTTATTCCTTTTTTAAATTTATTTAATGCATTTATACAAAACTGTAAAACTTGTTTTTTTTCTTTGTTAAAGTTTCGTATTATAAGTACAATGATTCATTTTTGGTTCATTATTGTTTTTAATCTATTCATCCAACTACATTTATATTTATTAATTTAATTTAAAAAGAAGGACCTACTTAAAGTTTAATGTATTTAAACTTTTTTATTCGCAGATCATATATCAATAGTTTTTTTTTTCAGATTTCCTTTCTCATAACGCAATTATAATTTGTTATTTCTAATTTGATGATTACTTTTACTTACATTGATGTCAATTTATATTTTCTTTAGTTCAATTTTTTTTTTAAATTGTATGCTAGATTATATATTTCATTAAGCTCATTCTTTCATATATCAAACAACGTCGATATTATATAAATTTGTTAATATTTTTCTTGTTTTACTTAATATAATTTGATGGTAAACACTTTAATTAAATTTAAACACTTTTTTGATAATTTATATATAATGCAATAATAATGGTTGTTTTACACATTTTTTATTTAACTATTATTGTACTAACGTTGTTTATTTATTAATACGTTATTGAAATAGGTTTGTAAATGTAATAAAAATAGATTTTTTTTTTAAATTTATGCTTCTTCACTACTAATAACATCACTAAAGCTGTATTTGGTTCGAGGTATTTAGTGATAGAGCTTTGAGGGTATTGCATCAATTTTCATGATTAGAATTCGAGGGTATTGAATTGCCGTAAACAATCCCAATAGGATAGCACGCGATTATATGAAAACTATGCTAATTTATTTAGATTCTGGGCGTGATCCCAGGATCGACGGGGGCGGCGGCTGCTGCGGAGCAGTTAACTGTTATTTGTTGAATAGTTTAAGACCGATATAGATAGGCCTGATCCCTGGGATTGCGTCGAGCAACCTGGAAAGTATAAGTGAAGCTTGGGAGGAAGGGACGATTAGCGAGCCAAAGGATAATCCCTCATTGAATTCCTTTAATCACTTCGGCACGAGGCAACCCTATCCACCACATCCACATCCTCCATCTCTTCTGTTCTATTCCCCCTTTCGGTCTACGTTTATCCATCAAAGTGGATTTCGTGCAGCCCTGACCCCACAAGAATCCGGCGTCGACGAACGGAAATCATTACCTCGCAACCGCAAGAAGAAGTGGATGTGAACGAAGAAGACTGCGACTGCGAAGCCGATGAAGAAAAGCTCAATGAAACCGCTCCGGATATATTAAATTATAATCGGGAGCCGGAGGATACGAACGTAATGAAAGAAACGAAGAACTTGCGAGAGAACGGAGACGAAGGTCGTCTACGTCCGTGAGGAGATGGACGACGGATAAAATAATGACCAGAATGCAATGATGAAGCATTTCCCGTCTTCGACCGGTGCACTCGCCGGAGTAAACGGAAACCGAATCATCTTTATCGTCGAACTAATTAATGGTCTTCACGACTCGAAAATTAGTGATTTCTTTTTTGATTTTTGTTCTAATTCTTTTTTTGTTTCTTTCCACGTTTCGCTTTACGTGCCTCTACGGAATCGCAACCATTTTGTCTCAAATTTGTACAAATCACGTAATTCAACTGTTGCTCTTTTCCCTGATCATTTCATATCACTGCTTCCTTTCATCCATCCACTATTACACAATAATCCATGAGATTTCTCTTGCTGCAAGCACAATAGTTTACATACATTACATTTATTTCTATATATTAATTAGTTAAGTATTTGATTTCCATATTGGATTAGTTATTTTCCCTTTAAAGTATCATCTTAGGAGAAAATTAACATATTTCATCTTCAAGTGAATATATGTTTTGGTAAAATGTATAAGGACGTAATTCTGTAATGTGTGCGAATTTTGCAGATTTGTGAATTGGGTGTAGAAATTAATACGATTTAGAGCTTAAATGTTGTTATCGACCGGAGGCCAGTAGAAAGAAAGAAGATTGCCATCTGAAATAAGATTATGATAATGGTCTGTTTAAAAGAGATGCGAGATCAATTGCAGACCTAAGAAGTCCCATTTCCGTCGGAACAGCTTATTTACGAAATTTAATTTCACGACTGATCGAACGCGTAGAAACCGAAACTCGATTAGTGGAAAAATCGTCTTCATCTTCTACGATTCTTCCTCGTCTTCGGTCCGTTCATATCCATTCATGTGGGCGCAATGGGCCTTGCAAAAATACATTACCACCGCCACTCCCACACTTCCATCGCGTACAGGTAACTTCTTTCTTACCTTTGGCGGCTCGCACCAATTTCTACCTGAAATCTTGCATCGACCAGTTTGTGTACATTCCGAGTTAAATAGGATTGTGTGGGTCGCGCCATTTGTCGCCACCAGCTCGAAACTATTTACAAACACCATAGAATTCCGAGCGAAGATGGGATGGATGAATGGACGATTAGGGTTTCGAATTATGTCGGTCTGAAACCGCGCTAATAAGACCTCAACTACCTGTACATCCAAATGCTTCGGCGCATCTCAGTTCGGCTCCATCCTTCCTCTTGCATTCCAATTTCGGGCAATTACGGCGCTAAACATTCTTCTCCTTCGGTTTATGGGTTGGAAAAGAAGAATGATGAAAAGAAGAGGAGAAGAATGAGGAAAAGAAAAACGCTCGTATTTGTAAGCGCTTCAATTTGTATTCACGTGAAGTGAAAAATAGACATGTTCGTGCATGCTACAAATACGGCTTTGTCGGGGAAGGGGCCTCTCTATGAATAAAACAGTTTTTCCGCCGAAAACACCACAAAGAAATTATTCTCAATTTAATGAATTTCACTGGAAATCATCATCATCCTCCATCTGAAATGAATATAACCGTTAATAATGCTCTAACAAGATAGAAAATTACGTTTCCTAAATATATTATCACGTTTAAACTACTTTATAAGTTTTGGAAATAATTTTAAACATATTTTCAAAATTTATCTTCATTTTTTATTTTCAGAATATATTATCATTTAATACTTTAATTTGATTCATTCTTCAGTACTTCAGTACTTTTTCGTTTAATTGCAATAATTTATTTCACTAAACCAGGGTTCCCAAACCTTTTCCTTAGACCAATACATTGGTTTATCTCCGGGCGAAGTTTATATTAATAGTATTTTTTCTTTGGCGGTTCCATGGGACGCCGTTTCGCACAGTTTGGGAACCCCTGCTCGAAACAAAAAATCTAAAAAAGAATATAGAAAATTTTATATTATATTTTAAAAATTGATAATACTTATATTGATATATTTTAGATTGATTAATCAAATTCAATACTTTTACGATAAATTGCAATACATTATTTCTCTAATCTAAAATTCTAACAAAAAAATAATAAATTTGTAGAAAATTTTACAACGTTTTATGTTTATTTCAAAATGATTAATATTTATAAATCAGAAATATTTCATTACTTTTTTATATAAGAATAAACTTTATTATTAAAATTTTAATGCGATAAAATCTATGAATGAAAACATTAGATTAATGAATGAAAGCTAAATAAGAAAATACAAAATAAACGTTGATGAATGAAGAAAAAACAACAACTTTAATATCCGTGCGGTAAGGTTGTATTTAGATCGGCCTTAAATACGAGCGAATATTTTAAGATCGAAAAGTTAAATGACTTTGTGCGAAGCTGGAAAAAGTTTCAGGTAAGTCGCGGAATTTAATTAGGAATTGAAATTGAATTTGTTTCGCAAAATTTCTTCGAAAGAGAGAAAGATAGAGATGCAAAACATGTAACGAAGAGAGAAAAAAATTGCTTGAGAGAGAAATGTAGATTTGTAAAGACGTTGAAAAGAAAAGAAGAAGATAGAAACAGAGCTCTTTATATTGGTATGAAATAAATATGAAATGCTGCAGACGCACCGTGAAAATAGCTGCTGAGGAGGCGAGAAAGAAGTTATTATTTTATCTGAAATGACGGCGAGGTGAGGGAGGGTTGTCTTAAAAGAAATACCTCGCGATTTATAAACGCGAAACTGTCAGGTTAACACTCACTTCCAGCGTGTAAAAGGGAATGCATTTTATTCAAATAGAATATTTCCGTATGAAAATTTCTGTCTTCTCTTTCTTTTCCTCTGCATGAAATTGTATACTATCCTTCTTTCCTTTACAATGGGTGGAAATGGGAGTTGTATGTGTGTGTAGGTACGCGCGCGCTTGTGAACCCCGTATAAATCTGAATTGTTGACATGGAAATGGTTTCCCATTTTATCCGCCGCAGACGGGGTCCCCCCAAATAAGCATCGAACGATACTACTCCACACACAAACTCGTGCACCCACACGATTTTGGGATAGGATAGAAATGCCAACCTCTCCCCCCAAATACTTGAGAGAAAAAAAGAGGAAATACATGGAGCTATTTAAAGAGAGAGTGAGCAAAAAACTACCAACCTAAGAAACGAAATTGATATTTATATATTGCGTGTGTGTATGTGTTGGTTGTTAAATTTATTTTTCTCTGCATGGGACATTTGAATCACCATACATTTTTTTTCTTTGTTAAATAGTCCAATTTGAAATATGTTACTTTTCAACTTGAGAAATTGAAGAATATTAAAAGACATTTTTTATTGCCTACAATTTCACATAATACACAATCGATTTCACAAATGGAGTTTTGTGCAATTATTCTAAAATCCTGATGAAATATTTAATTTTGTAATAGAGATCCTTGAAGTAAACCTAGGGCAACAAAATTGATTGAAACAAGAAAGCATATGTTTTCTTTATTTAATAAGATGCAAACAAAAATACTAGGAAGGATGTGTTTCTTGTTGAAGTTCAATTTGTTATATTTTGCTCTAAAACTGATTTGTTTATATCTGCTTTAAATCAACATTAAATACATGTTTGTTCTAAAAAGATAATATTAATGCGTGAAAATTAAAAGAAGATATTTTTAAAAAAAATTAGAAAATCTAGATGTTCTGTCTTCTATTATAATATAATTTGAAATTGACACAGCCTTGCAATAAGAATTGATTCAATTGAAGGAGAATTTTGAATCTAAAATCAATTTTCAAACATATAGATTTTCCAAATTTTGTAATTGGAAAGACATTCCTAAAAAATACTTCAAATTAACAAATATCTCCTTAGAATTTTTTAGATTGTCCTAATTCTCAATTATTGGTATTATAAAAATAAAAGAAGTCAATTAAATATAACAGAACACGGTGATTTAAGATTTATGTTAACTATTTTTTTATTTAAGATCTATATAGTAAAAAGCTTAGGAATCCATGGTATAGAGCAGTGCTACCTAACCTTCTTATCGCCGCGGACCGGTCAACGTTTGATAATTTTACCGCGGCCCGCTGAGGGGGGTACGTTGATATAGTTCCACCAAAAAATGAATATAAAGTGATTTAACATTTAATTCACAATATCCAATGCGAGGTACTGTTTTAGATGTATGTGATATTTAACAATGAATTCTTTAATTTAAGTATTTTTCATTTCGATTTTAAATAATTTGTAAATTTGTTACATTATATTACATAATATTTGTAGATATACAACAATACTTATTTCCTCTTTAATTTTCGTATTCACTTTTCAACTCTTATAAATTTAAGCACAATGTATTCCCTATATTATTAATTTTTATTTGTATATTTCATAATAAAATTATTTTATAAGTAATTCAATTTAAAAATTTTAATTCTTCCAATTTTTAAATAAAGTTATGTAATATAAATAGGTGATTAAATAATTAGTCATTTATTTGTTTGTTACTTCAGTAATTGCATTTATACATAAAACATGAAATTGTAATCTCAAAAAAAGTATATTTTGAAAAATCATAATTGTCACTAAAAAACCGAATACACACTATTTACTCATTATAATTTTATTATTATTATTAGTATTTAGTAATAGTATTTATTAATTAACAATACAAGAAGTATAATTACTCAATTTCTATTACATTAATTCTTATGTTAAATTACTCTAAATTTAAATACATTTCAAAAATATTTATTTTATATAGTTTCTATTTCAATATTGTGTGTTTCTATTAAAAATATAAGTTTGTATTGATTAAAAAAATAAAATTTTGATATCAGTTACATTATAAGTAATATGATATAAAAAGTTACAGCAATGCTTTTATACACAATACATTTGTAAGTTATATTACGTTATACGTTATAGTTATATTACGTCAATGTTATTTTCGATTTTTTTTTTAATATAAGAATTTATCAACAATATTAAATAAAATGTATAAATATTGTTATGTCATTATTATAGCTTTGATTAGCGTCTTTGGTTATGACAAAAAAATATTGTTTATTTTCCTAATAATTTTTTAGGATTTTAGTTGACAAAATTAGAGCTGGAAATAAGCTACATAAACTATAGAAATTGATATTTCTAGTTGTTTATTTTTCTTCTGGAGAGACATTCGAAGCAAACCGTACATTTATTTTTTAAATAGTCCAATTTAAAATGTTTACTGCTGCACTCATCAATCTAAATAAAGCGAAATCCACTGGGGACGCAATTTGAATAATCCGTCCATAAATTTTGAAATATCTCTCTGGCAGCCTCCCCGTTACCAAAGAGAAAAATACAAAAAAAAGTGTGTGGGTACAGAGAATTTGGTTTTTATAGAATAAACAAAATTATTTCGACATGAAAAACAACAACAATAAGAAAACCATCGTCATCGTCCAGACGACCGCCCGTAATGAGCGACCTTAATAAAAATGGACGATTGAATAAATTAAATTGATTCTATAACAGACGACGTGCCTCAATTTTACTCTCTCGCCCTTCGCCTCCCTTTCATCTTTCTTCATTTCTGTGCGCTTCTTCGGAGGCGCCCGCATCTACCACGATCTCCCCTATATTTCAGCCAATCTCTTTTCCAGTTCGTCGACATGAATTTTTCATGGATCCGAGAAATAAATTAATAATAAAACGGGGACACGTTGATTGCTGTTTCGCCTTAATTCATTCTGAAATACTGGAACCGCCAGATAAAGACGAAGAACTAAAAAAAATGTGAAGAAGTGTGTGTGTGAGAAAGTGGGAGAAAGAAAAATTAAATACATGCTATCTATCTTCGGCGGAGGAATTTGTTGGGCGGTACTAAAAGAAAAATGTTTCCGGTTGCGGTCATCAAATGAAAAAAAAAACACACACAAATCGGGCTTCTGGATCGTAAAATCTATTTACCACCGATATAGGGTGCTTTTTTATGTGTGTAGATATTTATTATTTGCTCCATGAGAAACATTCGAGGGTCGAAAATGCAAACAATTGAAAGATACACAATGCTTACCATTGAGACGACTGAGATTATCTACCTAAACTCAACTATTTTTTTATAATTCAAGTTAAAAAAACGTTTGTGTAATTTATTTAAATCTTTATTACACAGTAAAAAAAATATTTTCATTTAGAAAAATAATAACATAACAAAAAAGTAACTGCTACAAATGGTTATTTATTGACTATAGGTAGTTTTGCCCTTTATTTAAAATTTTGTTTGTTACAATTTATGTGTATTGAAATTGGTTTCAGAGTTTCTTCAAAAAATATACAAGTTTATGAAAACTACCATTAATATAATTAAAACTAATTATATCAGAATTGGGAAAAACAATGAATTTGTGTATATATTCTAAAAAGTAAGATTTCAACCGTCTTTAGAAAAAAGTTTGGTTTGGAAAACGAAGTTCATTTTAGACTTTGATACTATTCTATTACTGATAGTAATAGAATGCTACTAAAACAATAACTAAGATATATTCTGCTTACGGAGAAGTTGCTTTAGCTAAATGAACTTTAGGAACATAATTCTCTGAATTTAAAGCTGATGATTTTGATAGATGATATTGATCGAAAATAACCCGTACTACACGACAAATGAATGAGCAGAGATATTAAAAATGTCAAGCAACTATCGATGAACTCTTGCAATATATATGAGTTTTGCACAATTTAACGGTCAAAAATCACGACAATATCGTTATATTTCTTTTACTACTCAACAAAAATTGTTGGAGTCGAACAGAGTTGTATTTGTCCACCCACAGTAGTCATCAGACAATATACTTTTCGATTTCCTCAAATTTGGGAAATAAATTTTAATAAGTTTTTTTGACGAAAAACCTAATAAATTCAGGGAAGATGTAATGTTTAAGTTGCGGGAAAGATGAAGAAATGTTTATAAATAAAAAATAATTCATACATAATTAAATTTATATATCTATATATAAAAGGTTTGATTTTTAATTTTCGTGAAAAATCTGCACGAACTTTCCAATATATTAATTAATTTAAATAAAATAATAACAATTGTTACAAAATATAAAAAGAACCAAAATAACTTTTTGAAAATATTGAATTTTTGTGTGTGTGTACTTTTTCGATTGAAAAGATTAAATTTAATTTACAATAATTTTACTAAAATTTTTCAAACTCCTTCATTTATTTTATTAACTATTTATAGTTTATTATTGTACAAAATAATTTTTGGTATTATTTTAAGTGTAAAAATTAGATTTAATTTACAATTATTTTAGTAAACCTTTTATTTTAATAATTTTTTACTTTTTTTTATAGCAGATATGTATAATCTAATAAAAGTTTAATTAACAAAATTATCATTGTTTTCTTTTAATTATTTTATTGAATAGAAATAAAATATTTATTTAACATTTTCTTTTGTATAAAAAAAATGAAACAAAATTACGTTAATATTTTTTTTGATTATTATTTGCTGTGTAGGGATTTAATATAGCTTCTTTAAGCTATGTATTTTGTAGCAGCAATACTTTCCTCTCTGTGGGATTTGAATATATCGAACTCAACGCTAAATCTATACGGATTTACATGATTGTATTTTTATTTTTGAAGCCCCCTTTTACAAGGTGTTCCGTAATACGTTAGCAAATTCAACTTAAACGTTACGATTTATAAGCGAACAGGATCCCCCCTGTGTATATATATATTTTTTATTGAATCATTTTTATACGTAACAATAATAATATTATTTTGCTGTAAAAACATTTTTTGAATACCGGTATTATTTTTCGTTATCAAATCGCCGTTCTGCCGGGATTGCTTTTATACTATTTTTATTTATGTAGATGCGATTTGATGTTATTGCAGCTCTGTTTATTTACAATACATGGATTATAGTGATTTATTGTTAAATATAAAATATTTGTATTCAGAATATTTTTAAAATTTATTTTTTTCTTACAGAATAATGCAACAATTGACAATATTTAAATATATTTTAAAGATGAGAATATGTTGAATAAAATTGGTAAAATAAGTAATTAATATTTCTAATGAGTTATTTAAAAATCGCTTTCAAACTTGATGCATTTAATTATAATACAATTAATTAGTAATATCTGTAAGCATAATGAAGATAAATTAGCATAGAATTAAGAAAACAAATCAATTAATAGGTGAATGTACAAATATTCTTAAGAATCACCTTCAAATTTTGGTTTCATGAAATTTGCAATATTGTATAAGCATTTGGAATATAGAATAAGTTAAACAAATTATATATAAAATCAAAGTTTCTTCGGAATCGTTTCCAAAGTTGATGTTATTTCTATTTCAATATGTCTAGTTTATTCATTTATAATCGTTTTGAAGATGAAACAGCAGAGAAAGAGATAATTAGTATATATTTTATAAATTGTCTTCAAAATGGATTGCAGATAATATATTATTCTGAATTTCCTTATAAGTTGTATAGATTTTACACTTCAAATGGAAGTTTTATTTTTGTTATTTATTCGTTCTTTATTATCAGACTGTGTACAAATTCTGGTATGATAAATGTAAAGAAATTTTGTGCAGTTTGTAATCAGTAGAATTGTTCCTTATAGTATAATTTCTATTAGTGATATTTGTAAAAGCATTTTAAATATAAAATATAGTAAAATAAATGATATATAAATCTTATTAAATCTTTCAAAGTTGATGTTTTCAATTACATTTAATTGAAATTGTAATATGTCGTTTTTTATTTATAATTTTAAAACTATTAATGCTATTTTGAAGATGAAATAGCATAGAAAAATATGATCAAAACAAATAATTGGTAAATCTTATGGTTCTCTTGAGAATCGCCTTTAAATGTGATTGTGGCCAATACATTTTGCTGAATCTCCTCGTAACTTACATCGATTTTAAGGTTGAAACGGAGGCTTGATTTGTGTTATTTATTCATTCTTTTCCCCCTACTGTATACATTTTCATCAGACTGTGTACAAATGTTAGAGGGGTGAAAAGGGAGAAGGGTGAAATAAACGGGGATCGTCGTTTACCGAAGAGGAGGATGTAGGTGGAAGAGGAGTTTTTCCGTTCCCTCTCTTTTTCTCTCGATATTAATTCCGCATTTGACCCACCCGGAACATTACGGATATTAAAATTCTAAAAACGATATAAACGTTGTCAATAGAATATCGACGCGATGCGATTTTCATTCGCGTCGCGTCGCGACTCCCCCACCATCACCGGCGCTTTTTTTCCTGCGCTTCGGAGGTTTTGCGATTTTTTGTTGTCGGTGTGGAGAATTCAACTTAAATTGCAACGTCGAACAAAAGAATGAATTAATAGAAGACAAATAAATTGCATAAATTCGATTGATCATTTGCATACTGCTAACAATCCTCTCTGACCGAATTATTATTTATTCTGTTGAAAACGGGATTGGAAAATGTTGTTCGTGTTTATTAAAAAAAATGAATAAACGAAACATGAATATCCAAATAATTTTATATATTTTACATTGTTATGGATGGAGGATGGAGGATGAGCCACATGGTTTCTCAAAATATTTAAAAAGTAAAAACACATCTCTATTTTATTAGATTTTAAAATAATACAATTAAACTTATTTCATGACGATCAAAATTTTATATTTTGTTTATACTTTAATGATTATCTTTTTTTTATAATAAAATAGAAAAAAAAATGTATATATCTAATTTTATATTTTGCATATGTATTACATTAAAGTTAATAGTTTTTAAATAATAAATAAAAAAATTCTAGATGAAAAATTACTGTTTTATTCTGTGATTTGAAAATCGTTTGAAAAATTAAATTTTGCAATCTAAAATTTATGTTTTGTGTATACATTCATTATTATTATATTTTGATAATGAAATTTTAACATAAATATGATTTTTTGACTGAAAAAATACTGTTTGGTATGATTGGAACTAATTTTCTGTATGTAACTGAAAAGCGCTTGAATTTTACTGAAATTTAATTACAGACACTACTTGGATTTTGGAAAGTTGATGTTGGTAAGAAGTTTTGCTTCTCAAGTTATAAAAACCAAAACTTTAATAATTTACAGATTATTTTTATACTATTACGAGTCGTATATAATTAAAGGTCGCACTTTTCGAGTAGCTTAAATTGGAGATTTGCATTTGCGAGAGTCCGATGAGGTTTTTGCAAACCCGTTTTCGAACGGTAGTAGTGTGTCGTATCGATCTTAAAATTGGGGTTGACTAGCTTCTGACCGGTCTCGAATTACGGTAATCGAATTAAGGCACGCCATCCGACAATTTGTCTCACTTAATACTTGAAAAATTTTCACGTTACAAAACCCGCGGTTTCGCTGCGGTGTTATTAAGGCGTCCCACCGGGAGAGCTCGAAGAACCGAGAAAATTGCCCTCCGCGTCGAGCCGAGAGGGAGGCTCTGCAAAAGAAAAAAAAAACGAAAGACGAAGTAGAAAAAATAATAAAACAAGTGGAGAGCAAAAGCGCATAAATAAATAAATAACACGAGAAAAGAAAAAAAACGAGCGAATTAAGCCGCATGTTTCAACTCCACACCACATAAATTACTCTGCATTTAGTTTTATTGTTTTTTTTTGCTCTACTTTAACCCTGTCGTTATTTTTTTTTGTGTTTTCCTTACTTCTTACATTCCGGTAATAACAATTTTTCCTAGACAGGAAATGCGAAACTTTAATTCTTATTTCTTTTCAACGAAAATATTTTTGCTTATTTGGAACTAGTTACAACTTTACAAACTGTAATTTATTTTTTTTACAGTTCGCATAACCTAAATAACTGATTATATGTATTTATACTTTTGACACATAATAGTACACTGAAATAACAGCAAGATTTCACCAAGAACTTTTTATTTCTTACTCTAATTTTTAATTATATTTTTAGAATCGAAAGTTTCATTAAAATATTATTTAATGTCAATTGATTGATTTGAGAAGGAAGCAACTTTAATTATTTACAACAAATATTATGTGAAATGTTTCAGTTAATTATTATATAATCTTTATTTATTGAGATATTTCTTTTTATAAATTAACATCAATCATCAATATTATATTTTAAACTATTATTATAATTAATAAAATTTAAAAATGTATAATTATATAATTTCAATATTCCCTACTTTTGGTATAAATCATTATTTTAGAAACATGTTTAAAAAAAATAAGCCGTGAAATATTAGAAGTTTGTGCATTGAAAGAAATATACAAAAGAGTCAGTTTTAAATTGACTGTAACAAATATGCTCGAATTTGCGATTTGTTTGGAGAGGATTCGACAAAAGCGGATGCAAGTACGTATGCAGATTGGGCCCAGGATGTAAATCTGTTTTTGAGTATTGCGAGAAGAGTTATTGCGACATTATTTTCGAATTAGGGATGATTGAATTCGCGGAAAACCTAGCTGGTTATGCGCGCGGAACTCCTCTCGATGGTGGTTTAATGGTAGCGAAGCGCTCCGAAACTGCGAGAAACTGCATGAATATGTGATGTATAAAAGGGAGCGGTCCTTTTCTCGTAATAAGAGAGATAGAGGTGTTCGAAATAGATATTGTTGGGAATGCGGTAAATACGGGATAGCACACATAATCTGACGAAATGGGGGCGGCGGCGTTGTTAGCAGTCTAGGCTTTTTGCGGCGGCGGCTGCGGCAAATGAGCAAGTAATGTGTGCATCTTCTCTCTTTCTCTCTCCTCTCGCAGACCGCTAATGCGATATTTATGAGTCTTTATCGGATACACACGCAACCGCACACAAAACCGCTCCTTAGCCCCCTCATCCCCCAAAAAGTACAAGAGGATCCCCATTCGAGGGTTTGCGTTCATGAAACGCTGGATGGAATGGTGCGTGGTTAAAGGGCGGCAGGCTGCGGGCTGCGAAGAAGAAACGCAGATAGAACTGGGGGGAATAAAAACTTACGACCCGAAACGCACTCGAAAAGCAACCCCGACACTCCCAACGTCCCTCTCCATGCACCATTTTCATATGTTTTGGTTTATGCCATAGGGCCCCCCGAAGACAAGAAACAGAACGAGCCATTTTACTTATATTCTTTTTTCCATCTATTTTTTTGTTTGTTTGGTTAGAAATCCCTTTCCAGCGTTCGGCCTTGGATTCAATGGAACATCGTAAAACGGAAGATTCGAGTGTACCGATTGAATACAAAAATGATGACCTTACCAGAAAACCAAAAGAATAAAAAAAAAACGATTTAATTGATAAATGTTAATTGTTCTAATTTACCATAAAATAAAACAGACATTCCAAGAAAGCAAATTACTCTGTAGTAATAAATGAACAATAGCCCTTTGCAGCAGATGAATTTTTATTATAATCTTATTGTATTAAGTTTTTATATTTTGTAATTTCTTGTTGCAATATATATTATCATTATTTCTTAAATGAAATAAATGAAAAAAATTTTCAATGTGGATTTAAACATAAAAATATTGATGAATGATGAAATGGAGAAAACTGTGTCTAGATGATGATGGCGACAGTTCTGGCTACAACCTCCATAGGTTGTCCAGGTCGAACATTATAATGTAAGGATAGTTACTGGAAAAGTAGACTTTAACGGTAAAAAAACTCATGGGGGAAATAAAAAACAGGAATAATTATTGAGAATATTTATTAGTTCAAATTAGCATTAATGGGAACACTGTGTATGCATGTATCTAACCAAGGCATAATTAGGTGTATATCCTGACAAAGATAATAATAAAGAATCCTCAATATGGGAATCAGAACACAACGTTGTAATTGCTGTATCACTTATATCTGTCGATTCATCACATTGAGGGAAAAACAAGAATTATCTATTAATATCTTTTACATTTCTACCCATCTTCTCAATTCGCTGCATCACAGTGATTCGAGACAGTTGCGGCAATAATTTGAATTGCGGCAATTATTTCACTCTTGTTCTTAAAAACGTTAAAAAGTGAATCTGATATTTCCAAAACAGTTTCCTTTACAAATTCACCCTCGGAAAAATATTTAATTTTTTTTTTGCTTACTGATAGCTTACTTTGAATGTTACTGCTTCCGACTTTGCTTCAAACTCCTCCGAGTTGGTATTTAGGATGAATTCAGACTTATATGATGGAATCATATATATTCGCTGGGTTCTTACACCACCTTGCTGGAACAAGTCATAGTTTTGCGAGTGTTCTGTCAAAAAATGTTGGTGTTGTTGTTTAGAAATATTTTTGTTGAAGCGACCTTGGTGGCTTGTAATGATTGGCTTGTAGCAGGTATATCTGAGGATTTGAAAGTTGTTGTATTTTTTTAATGCGACGGTGATATCGTTATCATTTGAATTGATGGTAGTTTTTTTTACGGCCTTTTCTGCTGGGTCCACGTGCCTTCCGATGCCTTCGATGTATACGAAGAGTTATGCCCACATCCATTGCCAAGGAACCACCAAAAAAATCTGTATAAATTATTTTTTTTAATAGTTTCATTGAATTATTTTTCTTCAACATTATTTATTTTATGCAAACTGCAAAAACGAAATATGAGATATAATTAACTGATTCAAAGGATAAGTTTAAAAACGGTTAATTATTAAGAACACGCAAACTCTACCAACTCTTTCAAAATTCCATTGAGGTTTATCTCAGTACTGTAAATTATTTTGACTTAAATAAACTAAGATTGATTTATTTTAACGTAAATAAAATGTAGACCTAACTTAATATTATATACAAGTTAATCTAACCTAAATTAAATAAATTGTAAGCAATTCTTAAGTCTGGCCTCCAGATGAAACTCGAGTAATTTTCAACAAGAATTACAGTAACTTCGATTCGTGTGATGATAACATGCTCCGATATCAAAGCTTAATTAAACGTTTGGATAAACTCTGGGAGTGGAATCGGGAATGGCGAAACACACCTCGTCTTATGTGTGCATGTTATTTTTGATGCTCCTGCATAATTATTCAGTTAGCAAAGTGGTTGGAGGAGGGTTGTTTCTTCGTGAAGCGAAGCAAAGTACAATCGCTCCGTAATTAGTCAAAGGCATGAAAATGTTCTATCCATCTCCTTCTCTCCCGCACATAATTTACATGCATCTAGAAAGGAGAGAGTAGTAACGAATATTAGCAATCAAAAATTACGACTTATCTTCAAAAGCATTAATTTACCTCTTTGCGGTAAAGGTTGATTAGGGCCGCAAATTGCGAATTGTAAATTATTATTTGAATAACATTAAAACCTTTAAGCATTACTGAAGCATTATTCTGAAAGGAATACATTAAAGATTTAGGATTTTTGGGGATGCGTTTTTTCTCTTGTATTTTTTGTTTTCATTCGTGGCAATAAATATAATTACGCGAGGGGTGGAAATGGGTAAAAATTGCGGATGAACGGCCTTGTGTGTATTTATGGATCGGATGAAATTATTAAATACTGCGTTTCGGTTAATGGAGGCACTGCAAAACAAATCTCTGGGGCTCCGGGGGCCGTACAGCTGCGGGATAATATCCAATTATGGGGCCCTATTTACTCGTGCGTTATCTCATTATCCAAGTAAGCTGCACATGTGAGCAAAAGTGTGTCGGCGCGTTCCTCATTTCCACCATCATCCGCCCTTTTCTCTCTCTCTTACTCTCACACCCTCACCCACCTACAGCATGCAACATACACACACACACTGAAAAAATGGAGGATCAGCATGAGAAGAGCAGAAGGATTCATCCCCATACTCGTCTCGGTTTCACTCTTTTTTTTCTGTTCGGTCGGTGTATTTACTCTTCATATTTTATTTCATTTTCCTCCGTTTTTTTTTATTTCGCTCCATCCATTCCGGATCTTGTGCCCCCATGGGACTACTCACATTCGTTAAACCATAATTACTTTTAATGTACAATCACGTTGCGTAAAATAAAACGACTTTGAGTAACGCATTAAATCCGTTTAGCAATTAATTTACCAGAAACAGTAGCAAAAAATTGAAAGCAATCATTTAAAGCCGCAAATAATATATACAATCATCTACAAAACACAGTATTATCTTTCATAGTGCGTATACGATCAGTGATAAACTAAATTTCAATTTAGCAAAATCAATTTGTTTATAGGCGAACCTTTTATACAGTGTCTTTTTTGTATTGCTTACTTTTATGAGGTTTTAAAGTTAGTGTGGTTTCAAACAGTGCGGAATTATCCGCACTGTGCGAATTATAAAATTATTAAAAAAAATTGGACTTAGACGAAAAATATAATTAATTTTATATTTTGATTATTTTGAACTTAATAGAAAAAAAAGAATATATTGAAGAGATCTTTACTATATTATAAAGACTGCTAATCAAATTATTAATATAGAAAATTATGTGAAATTCACTTGAGGTTCCAATATATTCATATTAAATTAGAAAATATAAATAATATTTGCATTATTAAGATAGATTTATTTTATATATTTTGATTGAAATGAAATAAATATATAATTGTACGAATCATTGATTCTTCGTATAATCGAGTGATATGACAATGACTGCGTTATTACAGTAAATTATGTAAAATTCATTTTTTGAATATTCCATGGAATATATAATCCACTTATGCAATGATCGAATCGTCGTCCTGTGAAATCTATTTCGCTTCGTTTTCTTTCCTTTTATTTTTTTTTCTTTCATTTTCTTCGATCGAGGACGGCCACGCATCGAATGTTAAAAAACTCACGTCCATGTGGCGTAAATGGCGCGCCGCGGGACATATTGCTTTCTTCCCTATTTCATCTCTCTATTGTATTATTTTCTGCCTCGGACACATACACTTATCGTTTTCCCTTCAACTGCTCCATCCCATTCTTCAGAGTGATTTCGTCATAGATTCATTCTCCGGGACTGCGTAATTTCAATGGGCAGAGCCAAATTGGATCGTTTAAGGGGAGAGAGAGAGTGAGAAAACTTCCCCCCATATTTTTTACTCTCTCTGCCATTCCACCCTCGTCCTTCGTCGTATATAATGGAATGTCGTGAATATATGAAACATGCATGCTGTTTTATTTTTTTGCAGCTGAAAGCAGAGTGCGTGGGCGTATGTGTGTGTTTTAGAGGATGCGGTGTAGATTTACCTATTTACATACTTTAAACGCATGACCGCACCAGCAAACACTTGCCTTCTCCTCGCTTTCGCTTCGCATAACGTTGTTTTTTTTCTCTCTTTTCTGTTGTTATTATTTTATTATATTACCATCGTCGTCTTATTTTTTTTATTTATATTTCTTTTGCGAGGATGATCCACCTCGTCTTCTTCGTTCCGCCCTTGCACAGGGGTGTGCATAAATCGCATAATAACCGCATTTATATACACCCCGAAACTTATTAGACGATTCCCGCATTAATGCGACGCACTTTATCTGTACCGTCGCGTTACGTAACCATTTTACATGCAAATTTGCATTGTCTCGACTCCCGATCCACCGGCGTAACAGAAAATCATGCATCGTGTGCCCTTCATAACTAACTAC
This sequence comes from Nicrophorus vespilloides, assembly GCF_001412225.1. Lineage (NCBI taxonomy): Eukaryota > Metazoa > Arthropoda > Insecta > Coleoptera > Silphidae > Nicrophorus > Nicrophorus vespilloides. The sequence continues at coordinate 6,947 of NW_017096109.1, read as the reverse complement.
ACTTGCCCACTTCAGCTCGCCCAACATCTCCTTTATGCCGCATGAATATGGAGATTAGGCAAGAAACGTTTTGGGAATAATTCATTCATCTCAAATTCTTTTCAAATTTTCTTATTTCATTTAATTAATTTTAACAGTCAATTTCATAATTCAAGATGAATTATTCACAACTTTTTAGTTTATATGAAATCAGTTTTAATTCCAAAATTTTAATATACTAATCGATAATCACATATAATAAAATAATTGGAAATACAGTCATTCTTTTCAATTTTAGAATAAAATTTCAGTAGTTTTTATTAATCAAAATTCTAAATGAATTATTCGTAATTTGTATCACTTTATCTGAAATTTAATTTCAAAATATTCATATTCATATTTGAATTTTGAATTTATTTTTTTCAATTTTAGCATAAAATTTCATTAATTTTCCATAATTTCATATTTTAAATATCAACATTTTTAAATTCACTATTCAGTATTTTTATTACTTTATCAGAAATCAGATTTGATTAAGCTACTTTATATTCCAATCCAAAAATTATTTATTATTTCAATTATTGAATAATATTTCATTAATTTTAATAATACATTTTGAAATGAATTATTCATAAGTTTTATTAATTTATCTGAATCAGGTTCAGGTTCTATTTTAGAAATTTCTTGGTACATATATAAACCATAATTATAGTAAAATTCGGTCTACGAACAAATCGGATAACGTACACTTTCGCGAAAGATTTTTATGTTCCGAACAATTTCCTACATTTATGTTTAATTTTAGAATGGAAATTTTATTAATTTTACCAATAATTTCGAAATCGCCGTAAGCATTTTATAGAATATATATTTTCATTCAAATCAGGTTCTATTTTTGAAGTTTTCTTTAAGAATATGGATTATCTATGGATTATTACAAAAAAATGCATGTAAAGTAAATAACATATATATAAAATAACTTAACTAACAAGAAACATTAATAAGTAATGACATCAATAAATATATATACAAATAAACTTATATATTTTTCTAAAATTGAACCTAACAATATGTTAAATTTTATAGATTTGTCTTTGGTAATAAAAACAAGAAAAATATTTTTGTTATTAGAGTAGTGATTTATATTTGTTAATTTATAAGAAGAGAGGAGAAACAATGAAATTACAGAAGCGAATTTATCTCAACTCACTATTGTTGTCATAATCTCAGTATTTAAGAACATTTATTCAACCCATTATTTACAGTTTGCTTAATCTGTCTGTGTTTATTTATACACTTACAGTTAATAACAACTAAAAGGAAAAACAAAGTTGCGAGATATGTCTCATATATCAACGCGCATTTTTTTTGTCTAGTTTACTGAAGACGTATAATATATCAAATTACGTCTGTTAAAAGCCTCGTTATTCTTGTTTATTCCCAACCACATCTAAGTAGTCCTCGCTACTAGCAATAGAAAATGTGCGAAAACAAGTCTATTTTATCTGATCTCAAACTGGTTATAAATAAAAATATTTTTTAAGAAAGAAATTGCGCTTAGAAAATAATTCAATTATTTTTTTAGATAAAATTATCAAATGTCTCTTTCGAATTATATAAATTTTATAAAATATTGGATTTAAATTTAGTAATTTACATAAATGTTATTAAGTTAAATTAAAACTTTAAAATATTTAATGAATTAACTCAAATAGAAAGTATTGAAATAATGAATTTTATCACTATTACTTTCATTTCTAACACACTTTTACTCTTTTAATTTTCAACTGAACTATTGAGAAATGGAAGATTATGGGAAATTGAATTGGATTCTTGGAATAAACCTGGCACCTCCACCATTATTTATTGATTGATTTATTTATTCACAGAGTATTTGAATAAAAACATATGATATTTCAATGTTATTAGGTTGTTACATAACTTTGTTCGTATTTTCAACCTATTTTAAAAATATATTGTCCATTATTTGGTATCACTCTTGCCAAATGTTCAGACAATTTCATAATGCCATCACTCCAGTAGTCTCCGTTTTTACGCTCGAAAAACCTGTCAACGTGAATTTTGATATCATTACAATTACAATTTTTTTCGTTAAGATGGAGCGATTTCTGGACTATATGGAGGGTGCGGTAGTATATCCCATACCCTATCAACTTATGTACGGTGATTACAGATGTATGAGGTCTCGCATTGTCATGTTAAAATCATATTCGTCGTTTATTAACCAATGCAGATCGTTTTAGGGCAATAGCTGTCATAAATTATCAAGTTGTTTACAGTACTTGACCGAATTGATAGTTTGATTATTCGGTTGCAGCTCATAATAGACAACACCTTGAAATCCCGCCAAATGTAATGAAATGTGGAAAATTCTCGTTTTTTTTCCTTCTATTTAAATCTACGGAAGGTTACAAACTATATAACAGAATTAAATAAACTTTGCAATAAAATGTAGCCACAACTGTACACTCTCACCTCTTCACACCACTTCCCACCTAACTATTCATCATCTACTGGATGTGAACACGAATGCACACCAAAATACGAACGGACTTATGTAACTGCCCAATAAATTATACATAAATAAATAAAATTTGTAGCATTACATGTAATTATGATACTGTAACTATTAATTATTTATTGTTTACAATTAGATCACATAAAATATGCTCATTTATTTACCTTTTTTTGTATAAATATTTAAGTTTAATTCGTATTTTTTTTATTTTGAGATAATTTTCATAAAAATTATAAAAATTAATGTATTAGAAAATAAATAAAATGAATAATTTGTTTAATAATTTTAAGAAAATAGTTTTAATAATTTAATTTATTAACGTCATTAATGTTAGCATGAAGATAGGCATTATTTTTAGCATAAAAAACCGGCGTATTCATCATACAAATAGCATAATTTATCAAATAAGTCCGGAGTTCATTCATTTATTTATATTTATACATATTAATTCAGATGTATTATGTGCTAATCGCACACTTTACAGTTATTTTTACCCTCGTCCTCGACGATATAATTAAGATCGCGCAGATCAATTCTCGTTCTTTTTTTGTTGGTTGAGCTACTTCTCCTCCGTTTTACTTTTACTTTATACACACACTCCACATTCATTCCCTCACTCACTCTTACTCACTATTTCCGATGTTGAACCGAGTGTGTCTGAACTGGGTAGATTGATTGTGCGTTGCCATGCTAAAGCGTTTATTGACCGGTGCCCGTTTGGGCACGCAAAGCCTCATTCCTCCAACTGCAACGGAATTTCTTTTATTTTACGTGTTCATTTTTTTTTCCTTCACTCGCGTAGTCCACTTTCTGAAATCCATCACGGCGAAAACGATTTTCCTTCTCGTTTTGTTAAATTCCTACGAGAAACCTAACGCACACAATGCAAAGAAAAAAAATGCGAAAATGAAAGAAAAAACAATTCAACTCGGATGAAAGAAGAATGTAATTAGTGCCAAACAGTGGAAAAATAACGAAGGAGAAACAAAACAAAAAGAATAGATCAGATCTTATTTGAATATCGATCAGCTGATACTCAATTATTTACGTTACGGAAAGGTAATGAATGCAAAAGCAAAAAAAACTAAGCCGGTACAAATGGATGTCGGATATTTTGCTTGGAAATTGTGAGGATTTGGGTCAACGATAGGAGTAATTACGTTGAAAGCGATTCGGTATAAGAAATCTAGTTTAATATCTGAATAAAGCACGATTTTATTTATTGTTTTTAATATTTTTTTTGCTAATTTATTTCACACTGTTTAATCAGTAATTACAGTAAAACCTGTTATTGTGTAGGGACCGCATAAAAGAAATCGTACAAAAAAAATATCCGAAATTTTCATAAATTCTTATATATTACAAATAATATAATTGTATAATACATTACAGAAACTTGCGGTGGATAGGGACCTCATAAAAAAGTCGCACTTAGAAAATACGTCAAAGATTTACGAAAAACATGAGAAAGTGCATTCAAACTAAATAAATAACTAAATTAGACATGAAAATATTTTAAAAACATTTAATTTCTAATTTTACATATGGAGAAATTTTCAAAATGCACATACATAATTCAATGCTATTCGTGTTAATCCAAAACGCGCATCTTCTTCTGATGAATTGGTTCAAAATCGACTAAGAAAATCGTTTGAGTAGACTCATATAATTTTTTTTTTTTTGTAGAGGAGAGGAAACCTTATATAGGGACCATGGGTGGAGTCATGGTACTGTGGGATTCTTACCGCACTAAAACCTCTCCCCTCCTTCGCCAGCATGCAGGACCTGTATCGCTATACTACTCTGCGATGCTGATTGTCATTGCCTCTCTGGCACTTCCCCTAATAATGCTGGCCTCCACTGCCACTATCCTCGTAGGCCCTGTGCAGCCTCCGCTCGTGTTCTTCCTTGCTTAGTACCTCCGTTATGTACGCCGCTACAACACTCCAGCTATCCACACTCCTCAACATTTCACCGACAATATTTTCAGGCTCTATCAGAACTCCCAATTCTGCCTCCGCCCTGTGCTTCCTTTCAACCCATCTGCAGCACCTAAACAACGTGTGCTCAGGGCTATCGTCCTCCTCGCAGTACCAGCACCTTTCATCCTCCTTCTTCGCGATGAAGTGCAGGTACTTGCCAAAGCATCCATGGCCAGACAGCGCCTGGCTCAGGTGAAATGTTGTTTCACCGTGCTTTCTGCCTAACCAAGGCTCTATTTGCGGGCCGAGTCTAGGTTCCTTTCTCCGACCTGTGCCATTTATCTTGCCATTTTTGAAGCAATCTGGCTCTAGCATCCGCTTTGGTCGCGTCCCCTCTGCCGCTCACCTCTCTCCAGAACAAGGAGCTCTATTGATGGCACACCAGCTATCACCTGCACTGCGTCTCGGGAAATTGTCCTATACGCGCTGCATATTCTAATTGCTCCTCTCCGTTGGACCGTTTCTAGCGCTTTTCTATAGCTTAGAACTGTTATTGCCTGTTCCCATATAGGAGCAGCATACAGCATAATATATTGAGAGACTACTCCTAGCAATCTTCTCTTGGCAATTGTATATGCCTCATCCCATATAGGAGCAGCGTAAACATTATAAAGTGTTCTACTACTCCAAGCTTTCTTGCTAGACTTTGGCTCACCGTTGTTTAACATCCTGTTCCCATATAGGAGCAGCATACAGCATAATAGATTGAGCCACTACTCCTAGCAATCTTCTCTTGTAATGTTTTCTATCAGTGTGTATATATACAGCCATAATAAATTGTGCCACTACTCTTGCTAGACTTCGGTCCACCCTTGTTGTGCAACAAGCAGCTCCTATAGTGTGCCACTCAGCTATCCCTGCAGCAATCTTCTCTTGCTAGACTTCGGTCCACCCTTGTTGTGCATCAACCTGCTTAGAGCTGTAGTTGTTTCTGCTGCTCGGATGGCTACTGCCCTGATATGCTCGGCGTAGGTCAGGCTACTTCAATGGAGACCCCAGGTATTTAATACTTTCTTCGTGTTATTTCTGTGCTGATATGGTAAATTTTATAGGTTTTGCTTTCCTCCTTCCGATCAGTAATACCGCTTCTGTTTTTTCTGGCGCAAGTGTCAGACCTCTCTCTGACATCCAGTTTTGTATGTTGCAAGTGGCCTTGTTTGCCTTTTCAGTCAGTTCCTCTTCTGTTTTTTCTGGCGCAAGTGTCAGACCTCTCTCTGACATCCAGTTTTGTATGTTGCAAGTGGCCTTGTTGCCTTAAGGTCCTTCTTCCGATCAGTAATACTGCTTCTGTTTTTTCTGGCGCAAGTGTCAGACCTCTCTCTGACATCCAGTTTTGTATGTTGCAAGTGGCCTTGTTTGCCTTTTCAGTCAGTTCCTCTTCGGTCTTTGCTACCACCACTACTGCCAGGTCATACGCATATCCAATGACTGTTATGTCTGCAGGTTGATTGATCCTTAGCACTCCGTCGTAAGACAGGTTCCATCGGTGCTCGGGATCTTTATGGAGCGCTCGCTGAGGTAGCTTCTTATAATTCTTTTAATGTAGGGGGTAATTCCTCGTTTGTTTCCTCATCCATGATGGTTTTCCATGCGACTGTATTGAAAGCGTTTCTGACGTCCAGCATCAGTAGTGCGCAGAGCTTTCTCATGCTCTTGGTGCCTGTTCTTGCTTCCTTAGCTATGTTAACCACTGCTTTTATTTCGTCGATAGTAGACCTGCCCTCTCGAAAACAATATTGTCTGATAATCCCACGCATCTATCGATTTCCTCCTTCAGTCGCTTTGTTAGTAACTGTTCGTACAGCTTTCCCATTGTGTCAGTGAGGCATAATGGCCTAAACGATGATGCATTTTCTATGGGCTTTCCAGGTTTTTTTTATTAGTAGAAGCTTTGCGCATTTCCATCTTTCTGGGAATTTTCCTTCTTTTGCAGATTTATTTAGTGTGCTCAGTACGGCTTCTGGGTGTTCTCTAGCTACAATCTTTATTATTTCTGCCGGTATCCCATCAGGGCCTGGAGCTTTCCCACTCTTAAGACGCTCGCAAGCATGGGCTAGTTCTTCCTTGGAGAAAGGAGCAAAGTCGATTCCGTCCACTATATATTCATCCGGTGGTAGGTTTTCGTGTTTTGGAAACAGGATCTCCGCTATTGACCTGGCTCTGTGTGCGGTCATCCCTGCCATCGAGGGACTCTCTGGGTTTTAATATACGTTTGACAATTTTGTAGCCATCGCCCCATATGTTTACATTCACGTCTTCGCATAGTTTTTGCCAACACTCTCACTGCCTTTGCTTGATAGCCACTTTTAGTTTACTCCTTTCTGCTTTGAGGTTTTCTTTTTCTTCTGTGCAGTCACCCCCCACGCGTTATTCGCCGCTGCCTCTGATATCTTCATCTCGCGTTTTGGCAGGTTTGTCTTATGTCTGCTATTTCAGCAGTCCACCAG
>NW_017096108.1:0-18362 GCF_001412225.1 Nicrophorus vespilloides | reverse complement strand
GGAGGTTCTTCTGGTATGTTAGTAACTTCACATTTAAAAGGATCTACAACCCAATTCACAGTTTGTACATCAAGATCTGAAAAGTAGTCAGAGTACCGCTCTCTGAGTTTGAAATTAGAAAAATTCATTTTTACCCCATTTTGGGTAATTTACCCCGGTTCCCCGACCGCTGATGTAGATGATGTATAAGTAGATTGTAGTAAGCTTTGTCAAGGTTACAGACGGTTGGGTTTCCGTCCATTTATATATCTTTGGGTTAATTATTTTTGGATTGCATTTAAAAATAATGTGTGGGGCCAGAGATGAGATGAGATGAGCTGATGAAAGAAAGAGGAGACGTATCGTCGTATAGGCGCGCTTTCGTTCTATTTTTCGATGCTCGTGTGCAAGTCGTTGTACCTAGAGTCGCACGTGATAATTGACGCGCCACTTGGCAAGTGACGAGTAGAGTTTGATCGTTGACATAGTAGTAGTACAGTACAACAGGTGCAGGTATCTAAATAGATCGACCGGACAGGGACAGGGACAGATACGAGAACGTGATATGTAATGGGTCCCATTCCCAGACTACTGGGATGCCGTGTCGTCCTCTGTCCTCTGGTGGGCGGCGCGCGCGCCACCTCTCCTCGTTCTCTCGCTCCATCCTCCACGTCGTGACCGCCTCTCTTCGTCTCTCTCCGGGGCCGGGATTGTATTGATTCGCTGCAGCGTCGGCGTCGGCGTCGACGTCGGCAGGCGTCGTCGCCTCGCACAGGAATCGTCGGCGGTGGCAGCGGCGGCGGCGACGGCGGAGGCGGAGAGGCCGTGTCAGTTCAGTTCAGTTGGAGACTATACGAGTTCAGTTCAGTCCAGTCTAGTTGAGTTGAGTTCAGTTGAGTTGAGTTCGGTTCTGTTGTTGAGTAGTTCTGTTGTTCAGTTCGTGGCGAAGCGTCGCATCGTCAACCGTATGCTGCAATCTATGCGATCTCTGCGAGAAGAAAGAGACTAGTAAAGAGGACAGGAGTGTGGATGCCTCGTCCGAAGAAGACAGCGCCTGGCTCGGAGGCGGTATGACGAGCGGCGAGGAGGCGGCGGCGGCGGCAAGCGGCGAGACGCCGTCGCTGCTGTACTCGGTGGCCGCTACCAACGGCACCGCCTCGGACCCCTGCTTGATCGTTCGGAAGTACTGGTGCTTCCTGCTGTCCAGCATCTGCACCTTTCTGGCCGGGCTGCTCATTGTGCTGATATGGCGGGCCTTCGCGTTTCTATGTTGCGCGAAGGAGGCCGAATATGGGCCCAACGACCCCAAGCAGAAGGAACAGAAGGCGGCACGCGGCAAGCAGGAGTTCGAAGGCACCTTCATGACCGAGGCCAAGGACTGGGCGGGAGAACTCATCTCCGGGCAGACCACCACCGGTCGAATCTTGGTACGACATCAACTCATCAATTCATCATACCATCCGCATCCCCACGATCCATAACATTTCTTCCCAAAAAAAAACTAGACAACAATTAATGGGCAGCAGCAGAAAACCACCCCCATCTCACGTCACAAGTCGTGAGGCGAGAGGGCGTAACCTCCACAGATACAGATTGACCCCACGGCGCAGCATCCATCCGCAATACTCTTTTAAAATTTAACAATTTCTCAAAATCTCTACCATTATCTATTACCATCCAATATTCACAAACAAATACTTCTTTTATACAATACTCAATTAACTCATTCAATAATTACAATTAAATTTATTGAAATAATCAATTTATCTACCGTACTTACTAATTATAATTCTAAACAAATGTAATTATACAAATATTTAAAAAAATAATCAAATTACCCAAAAAACAAACAAACACTTCATTACTCTATTTCATTAGGTAACTAATAGAAACCGTAAATCCGTATTGATTATTACATAATACAAACAAACGCGTCACGCGAATCAGATTTTATAATTTTTTATATAATTTCATATTAATTTGACTTACATTCAAAACCGTTGCTACAAAATAATACGAACGAAATATTTTATACAAAATTAATTGTTATTTCGTTATTATATAAAAGAAATACAAATAATGAACTTTTTGTAAAATTTCAGTATATAAATTTTAATGAACTCTGCACGTTTTCAAACCGTCGATTCTGGATTACGAATTGAAGTGTTTATAATCTCGATATACTGAATTGATGGATAGGACTTTAGCATTTGGAAAAAAGGATCATCGTTTGAATTTAATGGATTTTTTAGGACTCGGTAATCCTTTCCAAATACCCAACAGTTTTATCATTCTCCCCTTTGTCTTCCACTCTTCATACCCATTATTCACGTTAGTTATTAACCCGTGTCGCAGATTTTCATGCAGGCATCCTCTTTTCATATCACCATAAAAAGTGTGCAAAAAGAGCACTTTTCCGAATCAATCAATCAATCATTAATTCCTCAATCTTCACCTGTATTATTTAAACTCACTTTCACAGTCGATATTCTAGGTAACATGCGAAAGTTCATCCACCTCAGGAAGACATTACATTTTTTATTGAAAATAAAAACTTATCGATCTTTGCCCCAGTTTTAGAAATAGAACGATTCATTATTTAATATCTTTTGAATAAATTAATTCAATTTGTGATATATTATTCAAGTTTGGAAAAGTAACTGTAAATTCTCGTTTATCTCAAATTTATGACCGCCGAAACTATTTGTATTTCTTTCATTACTTCTTTTTTTTTTAAACGTTAACTAATTAGAATGTATAGCGTGGGACCGGGGAAATTGGGTTAAACGATTCGTGCATACGAAATACGCTAGGGTCGTAACTCCGTCAATTCACCCCTGAAAAATAATATTTTTTTTTACTTCTTTTCGAAACGAAACTTCCCTCATTTCCACATCCATCCGAAAACGGGTTTTCTTTCGCTCGTCTTCGAGTCAATTCTCGTTTCCTCTTTGCATTTTCCGAACGCGAGGAAGAGAGCGCGCGACATTCTAATTTATCGTCGGAGTCGAACGGATACGGAAAACACTTATACATATACGTAAGGCTTTTCCCTACCGACGATAAGGGTGGCGTGTCTTATCGGAAAATTAATACTTCGAGGCTAAAGGTATTTCTTCCTTCTCCCCACTGAACGCTCATTTCCACGCTGGAAAACGCCGAATACTGAGTAAACGTTCCTTTATTGATATAAAAAAAAGCCCTAACGTAAAATTTTCAGTCTTTCAACACTGAAATGATCGATGAAGAACTTTTTATTAAATCAAAAAAATTCAGACAAAAAGAATAATATAGAAACATCGTTTTCAGAATTAATCCAAATCAACAAAAAATTAAGAAATATTTCCATTTATTTTTACTGTAAATACTGAAAATTTCAATTCATCAAAGAAAATGTTAGCAAATCATTTAAAACAAGTTTATTGTAAGGTAAATATTAAAAAAGTATGCGTGTCTCAAATTAAATTGAAAAACTATGAAAATATTTGCTTTGGCTGCAAACATTATTATATATATAATTTTTTTTTACAAAATTCTGTGTATTTTGGAAGCACCGTTTGCCAACCAATAATACACGATTTATTAGTTAACAAGAAGGCAATAACGTTGTTTACGTGTCCGTTGTATTTTTAAGTTTTGAGTCAATAAGTTCGAATTGGTTATCAGACGACCGCGTTTCATATTCATATTATTAGCTTTCAAGTATTTATAAACATATTTATTTATACATATTTTATCTTTCAGAATTGTTTACTCATTGTTTTATTCATTACTTACCTAATTTATCGTGTTTAATTTTAGTAAAACTTGATTAATTGTATTTGATAAATATCGATTTTATTCTAATAATATATTTTTTTATAAGAAATTCGTCCATTGAAAGATTGTTGATTTAAGTAAGTTATTTTTGTAGTTCCAAAGTTTAAAATTCAATATTTAAACTAAAATTTTATATATTTTTTCTAAATTTTGGTTAAAAATTATAGTTTTGGTCAACATTCCAATTAATTTACATAATAAATGAACAAAAATATACAAATTTCAACGATAATTACAGAATGTTTCAAAGTGAAAACTTTTTCATGAAATTAATAATGAAATTGTTCATTTTATGAGTTCTATTCATCCTTAAATGTTTGTTCAAACTCTAAACTTTAATGTCATTTGATAAAAACAAGTTTTTAAATTAGTATTTCACAAATTACATACAAAATTTAAATCGTCAGTGTTCAAACTTTATGATATGGAATATTTCCAACAGATCCAAAAATTAATTACACTTATTTTTAGTTTAAAATATTACAATTAAACACGTACCAATTAAATTTAATGAAACAAACTTATTTATTACCTGCATCAATTGAAATTTTAATTATATTAAAATTAGAGAAATTACAGAAAATTTTTATGTTAAATCCTTTTGTAAATTATGCTTTCTTGTGTATAATTGTATATATTTTTTTAAATTTTAGTTAGAAATTATAGTTTTGGTCAACATTCCAATTAGTATCCGCTTAATTTTCATAATAAATCAACAAAAATGTACAAATTTCAATGGTAATTACAGAATTTCTTAAAGTAAAAAGTTTTTCATGAAATTAATAATGAAATGGTTCATTTCATGAGTATACATTTAGGAATCACCATTACAATTACTATGTTGCTTAACTTTCATAAATATCCAATATTTGGGCAAACATTCCTTTATTTACCCTTTAAAAGTGAAGATTTATAAAGTTCTAGGAAATTGTTCATTTGTAATTACATCACCATACCAATTAGTATACTCAAAGAACGTTGCTTAACTTTCATGAGCTCTATTCATCCTCAAATGTTCATTCGAACTCTAAACTTTAATATCATTTGAAAAAAAAAAGTTTTTCAATTAATGTATCACAAATTACATACAAAATCGTCAGTGTTCAAACTTTATGATATATAGATCCAAAAATTAATTACACTTATTTTCAGTTTAAAATATTACAATTAAACACGTACCAAATAATTTTAATAAAACAAACTCATTTATTACCTGCATTATTTGAAATTTTATCATTATTAAATCATCCTTTTTGAAGTGTACAAATTGATATAAAAAATGTTCTGATTTAAAGAAATTGCAGTAAAGTAGAAATAGTATAACTAAATTTATAGTTGTGTTTAAATTCGATACTATTACATGTTCTTTTCGTATACTTTATCGGTTTTTAAATAGGCCATCAATAGTTATCGCATCGGAAGTAATAAATACGTTTCGTTCCACATCGATAAATTCTATAATTTTCCCCTGAATTTTATCAATTATTACAACTTCTCATTATTTATATTTACTACATCAAAAACGTTCAAAGTTTTGTGAAGTTAATTTAGATTTGAAAGTCATGAAACTAAATGAGATTTTTTGTTACCATATGTATTTCAGTATTGTTCTATAAATCATAAAAAAAAAATCAAGTTGTTGTTACGAGTTTATATATTGAGAATATATATAAAATCATGTAGGCTATAAATTAGAGCGTTCATTTATTAACAAGAGTGTTGATGCTTGTATCCAGGCGACGGAAGTCGTAGGTGGGTTGGGTTTCGTGCGATAGGACAGGTAGACGGGTTTCGGCTTGCTTTGTATTCACTCACTATTATACATAGTTCACATCGTATGAATTCTTTATAGGCGCAGTTCAATTACGTCTAGTGCCGGTATTGATTCGGTTCGGTTATGGAGGCGGATTCTTTAAGACTCCGATGTAATGTCATCGAAGGAATCCAATTATCCTGAAACCCACTTACATATACTGGACGACCCACAAAAGTAAAATTGCGCTTCATTCCTGTATATATGAATTAGTCCTGTTTATATGAATACAGGATCAATATTTACGTGAAAACATAATTACAACATAAAAATGTTTTCAATTCACAGAAATTGTGCGGGTTCTCGGACTATTTGAAACCGGACTAATTGAGGAACTAAAAACACAATTTTTATATGAAAAATCTGACTGTTTTATATTGGAAACTCTACTTTATTCACTCATAAAAGCAACGTTTCATTGTGCATTAATATCGAGCAATATTTACGTAAACTCAATGAAAACAAAATTCCACAAATGATACAATAACAGAATAATCAAAATACTTTCAAAATAAACCAAAAACAATAACAAGAAATTAGATTATGATTCAAATTTTTCATCAATTAATTAAACAAACAACAGAAATTACGATTTTTTTTTCGAATAATTTATATAAATATGTATCTTTTGCATGAAATCTTCATAGGCATTGAACTTTCATAATATAAACAATAACAAAAAAAATAATTTTTGTGTGGAAACTTTAAAATTTCATCTATCAAAAAACAACAACAAACAAATATTTTCTTCTTAAAGAAACAATACAATATTTGTTCTGTGTGTTAACTTTAACGATCTTTTTTTTTGAGGCATTTCTAATGATGAACTTGGGTTAATTAAAATACACAGTTTTTTTGCACAAAATCTTTACTACAATGGCCATTGTAGCTATACAGATGAGCTTCTTAAAGTTCTTACGAGAAACCACAGTAAACTCTTGACACATTTCTTTCTCAGTTGGCTGAATCATTATTAGCTCGCAGTTTCTTTTTTATAACAAAAAAAAAACTTAGTACACTGAATTAGCTTTAGAAAATATATAGAATTAATACAGTTTTCATTTGATGACAAATAATATTTTGTATACTTTGAAGTTTTTGTGATTCTGGTATTAATAATAATTTACCAATTTAATGTTTAATTTACACATGATTTCTTGTCACTTTTTAGGACTGAATCATTAAATTTGTTATAAGCTTTACGTATTAGAAGTTATAAATTTCAATATCAAATTTGCTCCACACTTTAATACTAAATTGACCATAAATTCACAAATTCATCCGACTTAATATTCTACGAGTATATTCCGGCTCTGAATGTGCAGCCTTTGGCAACGATTCAAAAAAACTTCTTTCTCTCGCTTTCCTACAGTTTTTTGCTCTTGTTCGTGCCACAAATTTCTCTCTCTCTCTCTTTTTCTCTCAGCATCACATGGCTTGACCCACATGTTGAACAAAGAGACGAAAGAGAAGAACATCATCGAATCATTAAAATCTACTTTAAATGCAATTAGCGGACGCAGTGCCTAATTGAAAATCGAACATTAATATGTATGAATTCTGACAAATGGTCAAGCGTTCGTCCATTAATAATTTCAGTTTTCAGGAGCGGCTGAAAAACATCTTTTTTTTTGTTGAGAAGTCTCAATTAACTGTGTGTGCATGCGATATATTTGAATCGGAATGGAACAACTGCGGCGGCAAACAAAATAATAAATATTGTCGAAGTGTGTCAGGCGATGGAAGATTTTCCGAGTATTTAGGGACCATTAAGAAGCGGCGGTGTCGAAAGACGCGCCACTTGAAAGAACGACGAAATGAGTGATGCAAATTAGAAGATGGGAAGTTTCTTTTTTTTTCCCTATCTAAATGACCACAATTTTATAATTAAGTTTCTTAAAATTATTTATAAATTTCATATATTTTCTGTGGTCATTTTGTGAACCATAATCAAGAAAATTCAAAAAATGATTATGAAAAAAAAGTGTAATTACATTTTATTAAATTTCTCAAGAAAACGCTGATGCTAAAGCTAGTTTCTTATAACCAAATTAAAACTAAGATTATGAGGAATTAGTAAATTGTATTGGATTTTATACGATTCTTGTAATTTTTGCGTGATTCTCTATTCAATTTGAGACAAATAAAGTAACTTTACTCTTTATTAAATTTCTCAAAAACCGCTGTTGCTAAAGTTAGTTTCTTACAACCAAATTTAAACTAAGATTATGAGGAATTAGTAAATTGTATTGGATTTTATACGATTCTTGTAATGTTTGCGTAATTCTCCATTTAATTTGAGACAAATAAAGTAACTTTACTTTTGATTAAATTTCTCAAAAACCGCTGATGTTAAAGTTAGTTTCTTACAACCAAATTAAAACTAAGATTATGGGGAATTAGTAAATTGTATTGGATTTTATACGAGTCTTGTAATGTTTGCTTGATTCTCTATTCAATTTGAGACAAATAAAGTAACTTTACTTTTTATTAAATTTCTCAAAAACCGCTTATGTTAAAGTTACTTTCTTACAATCAAATTATAACTAAGATTATGAGGAATTAGTAAATTGTATTGGACTTTATACGATTTTTGTAATTTTTGCGTGATTCTCTATTTAATTTGAGACAAATAAAGTATCTTTACTTTTTATTAAATTTCTTAAAAACCACTGATGTTAAAGTTAATTTCTTACAACCAAATTAAAACTAAGATTATGAAGAATTAGTAAATTGTATTGGATTTTATACGTTTCTTGTAATGTTTGCGTGATTCTCTATTCAATTTGAGACAAATAAAGTAACTTTACTTTTGATTAAATTTCTCAAAAACCGCTGATGTTAAAGTCACTTTCTTACAACCAAATTAAAACTAAGATTATGAGGAATTAGTAAATTGTGTTGGACTTTATACGATTCTTGCAATGATTGCGTAATTCTTTATTTAATTTGAGACAAATAAAGTAACTTTACTTTTGATTAAATTTCACAAAAACCGCTGATGTTAAAGTCACTTTCTTACAACCAAATTAAAATTAAGATTATGAGGAATTATTAAATTGTATTGGATTTTATACGATTCTTGTAATGTTTGCGTGATTCTCCATTTAATTTGAGATAAATAAAGTAACTTTACTTTTTATAAAATTTCTCAAAAACCGCTGATGCTAAAGTTAGTTTGTTATAACCAAATTAAAACTAAGATTATGAGGAATTATTAAATTGTATTGGATTTTATACGATTCTTCTAATGTTTGCGTGATTCTCCATTTAATTTGAGACAAATAAAGTAACTTTACATTTGATTAAATTTCTCAAAAACCACTGATGTTAAAGTTAGTTTCTTACAACCAAATTAAAGCTAAGATTATGAGGATTTAGTAAATTGTATTAGACTTTATACGATTCTTGTAATGTTTGCATGATTCTCCATTTAATTTGAGGCAAATAAAGTACCTTTACTTTTTATTAAATTTTTCAAAAACCACTGATGCTAAAGTTAGTTTCTTATAACCAAATTAAAGCTAAGATTATGAGGAATTAGTAAATTGTATTGGATTTTATACGATTCTTGTAATGTTTGCGTGATTCTCCATTTAATTTGAGACAAATAAAGTAACTTTACTTTTGATTAAATTTCTCAAAAACCACTGATGTTAAAGTTAGTTTCTTACAACCAATTTAAAGCTAAGATTATGAGGATTTAGTAAATTGTATTAGACTTTATACGATTCTTGTAATTTTTGCGTGATTCTCTATTCAATTTGAGACAAATAAAGTAACTTTACTTTTTATTAAATTTCTCAAAAACCGCTAATGCTAAAGTTAGTTTCTTACAACCAAATTAAAACTAAGATTATGAGGAATTAGTAAACTGTATTGGATTTTATACGATTCTTGTAATTTTTACGTGATTTTCTATTTAATTTGAGACAAATAAAGTAACTTTACTTTTTATTAAATTTCTCAAAAACCACTGATGCTAAAGTTAATTTCTTACAACCAAATTGAAGCTAAGATTTCAATGAATAAGTAAATTATATCAGATTTTACATGATCCTTAAAATGCATGCGTGATTCTCTATTAAAAAAATATGATAATTAAATGATTCTTATATGCAAATAAACTGTGTCTTTTATAGGTTACTAAATTTATTTTTGGCGCACGGAGACCGCAAAGGTCAACATTTGACTTTAAATACAATCCGTGCAGTTTGTAGGTCATCTCCGCAAATCTCGCTTCGCGGTTGGATGACGATGACGAAAAGAATGGGGCAAATTCTCCCGTTTGTTCCTGTTCCTCAGCCTCTCTCACACCTTAACCTCTTCTCATATCGATTCGGTTCTCGCGTTGCGTAAACAGGAATTCGACAGGATATTGCCTATTTCGTGCGTCCTGCAAAGACCCTAAAGGGGTGACAGAGGGATTCGATGGAAGTGTGAAATCCTTTGTGCAATTGCGAAACCGCCACTCGATTTCATCACAGCGTGATCAAATTTATTTATATTTATGCAACGATCGGCGATTTTTTTTGTTGACACGTCACTGTGAGTTGTACGGTTTTTAATGACGTAAATACCGTCGTTTTTTGACATTGACGTATCGACGTTTTCAATTCACAGCCTGCGCAGTATTTATTATAAAATTGACGTCTACAATCGAAGTAATTTATAATTGAATTTAAAATAAAAACGATTTTAATTGTAACATTTATAGTTACATTTTATATCGTAAAAAGTGTTCCAAAATTAACGCAAGATTTGAATTTGCCGCCATTTGTGCTACCCAAAAAACAAAAAAATTTGACACTTTACTGGACAAATGGCGGCAAATTCAAATCATGCGTTCATTTTGGGACACCCTTTATATTCAGCAATAAATTACTGAAATTCATAATATTTTTAACACTTTACTTCTAAAAGTTGAACATAATAATGTTTATATTGTAAAAGTTTCATTTCAACATAGAATTGTTTAATTTGATCATAATTCTATTTTCGTTCCAATTTCTCTTGAAATGGTTTTAGTGAGAAAACTGACACAGTTTTACTCGGAATTATTCAAATTCGCTGGAATCTCCATTCGGTATATATTCTCATCAGTTCCAAATAATAATTATTCACGTATTGATTTTCTCTCCGAAATAAACTCGGAACGTTGCTGAAAATATGATACTGACGGCAATAAATTTAATTTCATGAAAGCAAAATAGAGAAATTAATTAATTATATATATATAATTTATAGCACATTTCGTAGATTTCCTTTCCACTTTTTTTATATAATAATTAATATATGTTTCATTCAGTTTCTTTCGTATTTTATTCACTTTGCTTCATTTTCTTTGTAATTCCAACACTTTCCTCTTGTTTTCTTATAATTTCATACAAATCCCATTCAATTACATACAAACCTTTATAAAGTTGATTGAAGCGGTTTTTGAGAAATTTAATAAAAAGTAAAGTTACTTTATTTCTCTCAAATTAAATAGAGAATCAAGCAAACATTACAAGAACCGTATAAAATCCAATACAATTTACTAATTCCTCATAATCTTAGCTTTAATTTGGTTATAAGAAACTAACTTTAGCATCAGCGGTTCTTGAGATATTTAATAAAATGTAAATACACTTTTTTTTTCACATTAATTATTATTAATTACAATATTTACCATCAAATTACAAAAGATATTTTTTTTTATTTTTTAAAAATTAAAAACTTATTTAAACTCAATATATTTTGAAATATTGCTTCAAAAGTAAATCTACAAATTATAATTACATAGAAAACAGTAAAGATTTATATTAACGAATATAACATAAATTTTAAACATTGCTAAAATCTAAAATGTTGAAACAAACTAACAAAATTTTAATGATTTAATTTAATTAGTGTAATTTTTTTCAAATTAAGTGCACGCATGGAAAAAAAAACTCAAGGACATTGCAGATAATTAAAACCCATTAGCCTAGACAATGATTTCGCAATGCAGGAAATATAAAATAATCGTGTCGATGGAAAAATTTCCACCGACGATACCGAAATTATTTTTCTTTTTAACCTATTTATGTACAAAAATAGATTCATAAATTTTATAAATAGGAACGATTCAAAAATAGTTTTAACCGTTTTTATATATATATATATAATAGATATAATCGTAGCGTCATTCTCTTCATTTTACTGCAATAATTTTGAAATATTGATTCAAAAATAAATCTACACATTATAATTGCATAGAAAACAGTAGAGATTTATAATATCAAGTCAACATTTAATTATATTTATACCAATACGAAATTTAACTAATCAATTTAACATAAAATTGAAATCTTGACGTCTATAATCCTGACAGAATCAAAATCCCGACATCCTTACAACCATAATCCCGACAGCATATTTTATAATTTGATATAGACTCATTCATAATAAACCTTTAACAATAAGATATTATAACAATATTTCTTGTTAAGTTATGAATAAGTCTATATCAAATTATAAAAGATGCTGTTGGGATTATAGTTGTAGGGATTCCGAATGTCGGGATTTCGATTCCAACTATATAAAAGTTGTTAATTGCAGACGTGTTTGAGGATTCGGTGGTTCGATTATTACGTAGTAAGCGCTTTATTTTTCGGTGGGGTTGGATCGATCGATTCGTCGCCGGCTGGGAACAATGGGAATGGAACGCGGATATGAATATGTTTTTTTGTTTGTCGGAAATTTATTGGTCGCAATTACGGTTCTCTCACGCCATCGACTCCTTCGGTATGCGGCGACGACGACGGCCTTTATTCGATTCGAAAGCATCGAAAGAGGAGAGAATCTACGAATGTCGGTGACATCCCTCCTATATGAGCGTGCCTGAAAATAGCGCGCGGGTTAAAATTAGTTGCGCAAAGTATTTATACCCCGACGACACGCTCAACATATTGTAATTTACCTCGGAGACATCTAATCTTTCTCTCGAATACCCGACACGCTTCATCTCTGCCTGCAACCGTTACATATTCATACCAGAAATCTCACTCTTTTTCTCTCTATATATATAATAAAAAAAAAACATATTCTGTTGCATCGATCTGTCTATAATTACTGGACATTCTAGTGCAGTTCCCTGCTCGTCCATCTAACGAAGGGAATCACTCACTCACTCACTCGCTCATTCCGCAAACAGAACAGAAATTATGTGCGGCTTTGTGGATTATTGATCTAGCAGAGAAGCCTTTCGCCTCTGTTTATTTATACATTCATTTATTATGTACACACATGTACGTTGTTGAGCTGCATCCAACAATATCTCAATTACATCGCCGACGAATCCATCAAAAACCCGGACTCGATTTATTATTGATCTTTTATCGTGTTTATTTTGCCATAACAATGCGGATTGAAGCGGGTCAACGTATCCTGTTCATTCTATGATTTGTAAAGATTAATACATGCCAAAGTTGTTAATCTATCGTTTAATATCATTAATAACACCAAAAGATGACGTTGTAATCGAGTACCCTGTTTTATAATAATTACACATATTTTTTAATCATTTCATGTAATGAAACTAATTTTTATTATTTTTACTATAATTCTAGAATGTATTGTAAATTAACATACAAATTTCATTTGAAGAAAAAGTTAGAAATCAATAACTAGTTTCCAAAGAATTTAAAAACTACTCTCCATCAATTATTAACGTTGCAATTACTTTAAATCTATCTTTTTTTCTTTAAATTTTCTAATGATTTCTCAACAACAAATTCAACAGAAATCTATCAAATACACTTGATATTGAAGAACAACAATAAATTAATATCGAAAAAGTCAAAAACAACTCTTTATCAATTAATTACTTTAAGGAAATTATATGGTAACATTTTGTGCAAAATCATCTCAAAAAATATATTCTAAATTAAGTTCGATTTTCAAACCTGTACAAATTTCTATTATCAATTTTTCAGCTGGAAATGCATTTATTTATATTTATTATGAATAAAATGTAACAATTCATTCAGGTTGAAATATTATTTAAATTTAAAAACAGAAAGAAATTCCAAATAAATCTAAATGAATTCATTTTTTCAACAACAAAAAAAAACCATAATAGTAATAATGATAAGAAATGCAATCAAATTGCAGCTGTGATTGATTATTTTATAATATTTATTTCATTGAAGAAATTAAAGAATTTTCTTTGAAAAACCTAATATCTTATGTATCTAAATTGTATGTATTTCATCTAGTTTTTTTTTACAATTATATTTGTAATCATAGTTTGCAGTAAATTAAATTTCCAAACTAATTATGAAACCACGTATGTTTTTTAAGATAGAAAATGCATTTTTCGTGCAATTTAACAGAAAAAAAAAACTAAATTTATTCTTCTAAATTAAACTTCAAAAAAAAAATCAAAATTTGTTTCTGTTTCTTTTAAATCAATTTGATGAATATCCTGCAGCTGCCAACATCTTCCTTCCATAAAGAATGTATACAGTTGAACTTTAAAAACTAAATAATAGTAAAATGTTATAAAAAGTTATAATTTTCTATTTTTGTTCACTTTTTCGTTTTACTTTTCCATTCACATTTCACACTCAATTGGAATTCTTCGCACACATTTCACAGTTCATTATTTCCTTATTGAATTTATTCAACATTTTATAATTATTTTATGTCATTTATCAGCAATAATAATCGAATGAACTACTAAAATCTGCAGATGTTAATGAAATAAATATTGCGTCGAAATTGTCAAGAAAGCAAAGATGAACTAAAGCATTTTAAATGCAGGATTAAGATTTTCTGGGCTTTCCAGATGATTGTAAGTAATATTTCACTCAGTTTGGGATATTGTCATTAAGTAAAATGCACTCGGCTGATGGAAAGAATAAAAGAAAAAAAAAAGGAGACAGAGAAGGAATATGATGATGATGATCGTGAGGAGGAAACTTTGACGAGAGTTATGAATGGCTTTTGAAAGCGGGAGAAGAGCAGCACCAGCAGGAGCAGCGGTGGCGCCAGGATATGGGTCGAGGATCAATACACTCCTGACCCAGTATCCTGCAGCGTTTAGAGAGGGCTCCTCTTTCGCCCATTCACCGTTCCGCCACGTACATAAGTAGTAATACTTTTCTTCCATCGAATATAAGAAGTTCAAGACAACGAACAGGAAAAGAAAAGCTAAAAAAATAATAATAATAAGAGAGTACGTTAAGAGCGAAGCAGAAAATCCTCGCACTTCGGAAAACCTTTGTCGCAAGCCCTAGGCGTGTTATCCCTTTCCTATTAAGAGAAGAAACACACTTTTTTTTGCCCTGAACCGAAAAAAGACTACGTATCAAGAGCCGTGACTCTTTGTTTCTTTTTTTTACACAGTATGTAAAGGTACATCAAAGCTATCGGCTTCGCTTCTGAAAGAGCAATTTTCCTTCGTTGACTCCAATTTAAACCTGAAAAAGAAATGCATCGATCGCGTAGGAAACAGCAATTAATAAGCATCGACTTCCTTCCTGTTTTCCACACGAATCGGAGCAGACGATGTGAATGATTCAGTTTCCAACAAATTGGATTCCAGACAATAACAATTAGTAATCAAAGTTTGATTATCGATAGTCAAAAGTCAAGTGCGATTGAATGTAGTGCGCAGTCATCAACATTCTTCAAGAGATTCGTGTTATTTTTCACTCAAGTCTTCGATAAAATAAAGGGGTAAACATGTTGACGCTGTTTTTGCATAATTTCCATCCATCTACTTCGACTTCACCAACCTTTGCACTTTCCTCAGCAAACACATTTATGGAAATTAAATATTGGCGACGATCGATCTTCACGTTAACTTCCACTAAAAATATCATCACAAACAAAAAAAATGCATAAGAAATATTCATATAAACATTCTTGACGCTTTGTGCACTTTGTTACTTATTATTAACAATGCGTAAATAATACATTGAATTGCTTTCAATAAATTGTACATTTCCATACAAACTCGTCAAATAATAATAAAAAAGTATGCCAACAACATGAATACAACAAAGCATACACATTCTATTTTAAGCATTTTCTCATTTCATTACAATTTTCTTACAAATTGATTGAAATTTTCTAAACAAAAAATTGAAATTATTTTATGAATTTGAGAAGCAAATAAAATATTTTCGATATAAATCGAAATGTTTCAATAGAATTATATAATTTTTATCCACAGATTTTCTTAATCATACAAAAAAATTATAATTTTTTGTTTTTTTTTCTTGTTTCAGGTTGTCCTCGTCTTTATTTTAAGTATCGCCTCCCTGATAATATATTTCATCGATGCTTCAAAGTAAGTAAACTTATTTTTTAATTTATTAACTAAATTTATTCGTTCTCTTCTAATAATTTAGTAGAATAATGAACGTATTTTATTGCGATAACTAAAATATTTGTATAATTCATAATGAATAGTTAATGAATGAAAATCGATATACAAATTGTGTTAGCGAAACAACAAAGTACTTGTATAATTGAGAATGAATAGTTTATTAACAAAAATCGATGCGAAAGTGATTAAAAACAGATTAAAGAAGGGAAATGGGACGCATTTCGTATCGGCGTAAATAACAGGGTGGAAGAGTCAGGGTTTTGACAATTTGCCAGCAGAAATTGCACGATTTATCCGTGATAAACTGGAGGTCCCGGCTGGAAGCAATCAGGATGAACGGATAAAGTTTGGAGGGCAATAGTTTTTGGCCCGAAACTGGAAAGAAAATAGGCGAAAAGAACATATAGAAATGTGAAGAGAGAAAGAAAGAAAAACTGGAACGACTCATTTGCCAGAAAACACGGTTATCCAATTATTTCTACCGCTGCAATTAATTCATGTCCGACACCTTTCGCTGTTTTTATTCGTTTCATCGATTACATCGAACGAGAGAGGAGAAAAAAGTACAAAGAGGAAATACACCAACGCTTATTTTATTATATAATACACTTAACTGTTCATTTACTCAATTGATTTGTTTCATAATTTCAGATTTAATCAATTAGTTTTAGTTGCATTTTTTTCACAAAAATAATTATATTCAATAAAATTCTTGTTCTTTTATTCGTCAAAGATTTTCAATCATCAATATTTTTTGTTATTTATGAACCAAATAGTAGAAATAATGAAAATACATTAATTTTGATCAACATTTCGTAGAATTTCTTCTAAATCTTTTTTTCTCTCTCTCATGAATCTAGTTCAAATTTTCTTCTTGACTACTTTACCAAATTGACCTTAATCCACCCTTCGTCTATAATCCCTTGGACATCTATATTACACAACTGAAGGGTTTCTCAGTAATCGCTTATTAACACGACCAAGAAAAGATTCCCGATTACTACACAATAATCCATCAAACAAAATAATAACAAATTATTATAATGAAAAACATTTCGAAATGAATGTTTGTTATAATTAACTATTATACTAAACTATTAATGCAGTTTTGACATTTTAATTATAGTCGACTGTGAAGAAACCCAAAGAGCCAGCAGTGATAAAATCATGACTTCAACAAAAATATTTACATTTTTACAATAAAATGATTATTAATTATCATAAAGTTCAATTTAAGTTATTTTCTTACAAATTACTTGATAATTAAAGAAAATTCGATACACAATCCGAACAGCAATTAAGTCTAAATTTAGCTGTTCGAATTTGTGAAATTCAATGCGAAATCCATACGCAATTTAATAAAGCCCTCAATATTAATGCAAACGTTCCCTTTCCCAATTAATCGAAGCTACACGCAATTAGTATACTAAATATAGGACACGTATTAATAGAATCTTAACAGCGTGTAATTAGCGATTGTTGCCTTTCAATCAA
Source organism: Nicrophorus vespilloides (assembly GCF_001412225.1). Lineage (NCBI taxonomy): Eukaryota > Metazoa > Arthropoda > Insecta > Coleoptera > Silphidae > Nicrophorus > Nicrophorus vespilloides. The sequence goes on along the minus strand of NW_017096108.1, from coordinate 897 downwards.
TTACAGTTACGTTCACTAATTTAGAAATAATTACATTGCATTAAAACAAGTCCGTTTCTCTATCAAGTAAATGTTTCCAATTAAGATTATAATTATACAATTTTATTGATTATTAGGACAATGCATTGCGAGGTACAAGGCAATAATCAACGATGGTATGTATGTAAAATGTTTGTTCAGACTGTTGATGGACTGTTCAATGTTTTACGTAATAATCTTCATGTCTTGTCTTAATTAATTTCCTTAAAGTCTTAAAGAAAAGGTGATTGTTCTATTATGTCTTTTGGCAATTGTTGAGGATCAAGTTGTTCTTCTTTTAATTACGTGTCGGGACCTCGTCTTTTGTTTCCTTCCAACCACAAAGATGAAAGCACCAAATCTACATGTTTGGTTTCCTTCATCTCTACGTTTATATTTCTGTGTGTGTATGTGCGAAAAGAAATAGGAAGCTGATGATGATTTTGTTTTGTTTTTTTTGATATTTTTTTTTTCTGTTTTGTTTCTCTATTGTTGTAGTGACGGCGTGGAGCGGTGCCAGGAATGGAGCAACAACATCACGCAACAGATCGACCTTGCCTTCAACATATTTTTTATGGTCTATTTTTTTATACGAGTAAGTGCAGAATCGATCGATCGATAGATCGATCGATCAGTTTCTATAATTGTATCGGGTGATTTCATTGTGCGCCCGCCCGGCGCATCCACCGCATTTTTTTTGGTACAGATCCAAACAAAAAAATACATAAAATCGTTGGTTCTTAATCGAAATATTCTTATTTTTCATATCATAACACTTGTATAAAGAATCAAAATACTATAGAGCAAAGAAATGACAGCTGTCACCTTTGACTCGAGATGACAGCTTATTTTACATATCATAACACTTGTACAAAGAAT